>NC_083583.1:17463756-17691256 GCF_027579695.1 Neoarius graeffei | reverse complement strand
AATGTTACAGTATATGGGTATTGGTACTGTACTGATGCCATATATTTATTCATGTTAAGCATTAGCAATGCGTTCACTTTCCAATCTTAAAGTAATGTCATGTACAGTATAGTATGTTGAATTAGCCATGTAGAAATGTGTTCCTCACTGCTTTGTGTGTAGTTCAGAACAGACTTTGGGATGACAACAGGCAAGAAGTGGTGTCTGGTGACCTAGTGTGTTTGTCAGCAATAGCGCTTCCAGTATGTATGAAAAGGAGAAAAATGGTGACTCATGCAGTTCACGGTGTGTGTCAAAACCACTGTATGTTGTGAACAACAGCATTGTGGAAAGTATTGGCAGAACTGATGTACATGCTTTTTGCATTGGTGACAGCATTTGAATGAACTGTTGAATTGTTCCAGCTTGTGCATGTAGTGGCTGAGATGTTCACTTGTGTTCTCAGTGTTGAGTGTGTGTCCTTTATAGAAAACAAGATTAGACAAATGTAGGGTGTGTGTGGGTTTTTTTCCCGTCCCCTCCAGGCACAGTTTACTTGAAGGGCTGGAGATGGACCATTTTTTCCTGGCTGTATTCAACATTTCTCTTTTACATGATATTAGTCTTCATTTTCCACAATCTGGCTGCTCAGTTATTCATCAGATTTTGGTAGCCAATTTCTGCTACTGGAATAAAAAAAAGTCACTAGATATAAGGCAGGGCTCAACATTAAGGACTGCCCGATTGCCCGGGGCAAGTGAAACATGCATTTGGGCAACTGGGATATGTCCCTGACATGCCCGACCAGGCAAGTTGGAATAAGCATATATAACGAACTAGTACCACAAAAATTAGGCTTTTTGATCTTTTATTTCAGTTCCTCAAAGCGTCCCTCACTACGTATGCGCCATTATGCCTAGGCTGTTTTCTTAGTCTCTGTTTCATTTACTGCTTTGCAAGTTATTTTATATCCCCCTGCTGTTGTAGTATGGTACGCGTACTGTTTATAGACTCCTTGTGCATGACGTCACGCATCACGTGATAATTACAGCTGGGGTCAGACAGATACCGTCTTTCATGCAAGCAAGGCTTAATCTGTCTTCAATATGGCTTATTTTTTGCGCTGTTTTTGCTTGTTCAAACAGAGAAATGGATAAAAGGCATTACCGTCTCCCCGCTATCAAGAAAAATGTTAACAAATAGAAGCAAATGCTTCAAGAACAACAAGGAAATGAGTGGTTAAAGAATATGAGGAGAGGAGCTCAGCTTGAAAACTCCAGAGAGTATAGAAGAGTTTGCTTTAGAGTTTTTTTTTTTTTTCCCCTGCTCACATTCGAGTTAGCTCCTTCATGAAAGTGTTTGATTTTCTTACAGGTGAAGCCGCTTCCTCATTCAACACAGAAAACCCAGATTGTTTTCAAACAACTCGGGCATAAAAAAAACTCAACAAGGCATGATGTGTGATAAATCCTGAAAGAACAGAACAGATTAAGAGCAGAGAGAGCTGGAGCTTTTGTTTCTGTTATCAGAGGAACACAGTCCTGTGCAAAATATTTATATATCTTGTTTTTTTTTTTTAAATGTATTTTTTATTTTTTTTTTTTATATCATCCACCTCTAGGTTTAAAAAAAAAAAGGAAAAAAAACAAGGGAAAAAAACCCCCTCTGTGTCATGACAGACCGGCTGCACTGATTCAGTTACAGGTTGCCAGGTCTGTATAAAACACTCACAACCTTAACACTAAATAATAATTTTAAACTCAAATATTATCCTGTTATGATGCAGCGCTGGGATTTATTTATTTATTTTTTCAAACCTAGAGGTGGGTGATTATAACAAAAAAAAAGATATATAAAGATTCTCAAACACAGTACTGTTCAAAAGTACAGTAAAAAAATTTTCATACAAACTGTTATAGATTTCTGTTTTATGATTTCTACATTATTGAGTAATGAACCTACAGTCAGAGAGAGTTCTATACAAGCACACTGAACTTTACAACAGCTGCATGCATGTGAAATGGAACTAAATCGACTAAGGCAGGAAAAATTATTTTGGATAAAATTGTCTGTTAAAAGCAAAAAGTAACCAAACTTAACTGTGGGTGGTAAAAGAGAGCAACTGGACTTGCTTGAAGATTCTTGAAGACGTTTCACCTCTCATCCGAAAGGTTTCTTCTTCAGTTCTGTCTGACTGGTAGGGAGCATCAGGTATTTATCCTCTCATGGATGAAAAGCTCATCTAAGGTGTCATTGAGGCTACGTTTACACTAGACCGTATCTGTCTCGTTTTCTTCGCGGATGCACTGTCCGTTTACATTAACCCCCCTGAAAAAGCGGGGAAACGGGAATCCGCCAGCGTCCACGTATTCAATCTAGATCGTATCAGCTCCGGTGCTGTGTAAACATTGAGAATACGCGAATACGCTGTGCTGAGCTCTAGCTGGCGTCTCATTGGACAACGTCACTGTGACATCCACCTTCCTGATTCGCTGGCGTTGGTCATGTGACGCGACTGCTGAAAAACGGCGCAGACTTCCGCCTTGTATCACCTTTCATTAAAGAGTATAAAAGTATGAAAATACTGCAAATACTGATGCAAATACTGCCCATTGTGTAGTTATGATTGTCTTTAGGCTTGCCATCCTTCCACTTGCAAGTAATAAGTGATATGCGCTGGGATCTCACACACAGCGGCTCAGTCCCGAATCGTGGCTTGTTCACTTCACTCGCGCGCTCTGTGAGCTGCGCAGGGCCGGAGTGCACACCCTCCAGAGGGCACTCGCTGTTCAGGGCGGAGTGATTTGGAGCGCAGGATGCCTGCGGAGCCGAGCGTATCCGCGTATTGGTGTTGCTGTGTGCACGGCTAACGGTTTTAGTGTAAACGCGAATCGTTTTAAGAACGTTAATCTGATGATCCGCTGATTCGACGTAATGTAAACGTAGCCTGAGTCATCCTGTTGGTGTGGGTCAACTGGGGGATGGTTGTGAATGGCCTCGAGAGTCGTTAGGATGATCAATGGATAGCCCGTTAGGGTGATCAATGGAATGCTGATTCTCTCTGTCCTCCTGTGAGTCACTGAAAACAGCTGGGTTTTGGTGTGCATTCAGTTGTCTGGGAAGTGTGCCAAGGACTGCATTGTAGGTGGCTGATAAATGATGTCTTATGGCCCTTTTCCACTACCCTTTTTCAGCTCGCTTCAGCTCACTTCAGCCCGACATGGCTCGCGTTTCGACTACCTCAGAGCAGCACGACTCAGCTCGCTTCAGTCCTGCTTAGCACCCAAAACTCGCACGGTTTTGGAGTGGGGCTGATGCGAGCCAAACCGAGCCGAGTGGGGCTAGGGGCGTGAGCAGACACTCCCCTGTGCACTGATTGGTGAGGAGGAGTGTCCTCACACACGCCCCGCAAGCACGCTGGGATCTGTAAACCCGGAAGAAGAAGAATTACGAGAATTTCTGAAGCCTTATGCGCCTCGCCTCATCTATATGCTCTTGCCAGTATCTGTTGGCGTTGTCGGTGACAACAAGCCACAGCACCAAGACCAGCAACACTAACGACTCCATGTCCTTATTGTTTACTATCTGGGTCGTGAGACTACCGCTTAAAAGATCACTGATGTCACTGTTTGCGCCGCCTAACGACGGCGTGACGATGTGACGTCCACCCACTTTCGCTAATTCCACCCAATGTGTCCACCCACTTCCAGCCAGCATGGTTCAGCGCGGTTGTAGTCGAAATGCAACTCCAACAGCTCGACTCAGCACGGCTCAGCTCAACTCAGCCGCGTTGGTAGTGGAAAAGCGGCATTGGACCCCCACCTCTGTACAGTGATGGACGTCTTCAAGAATCTTCAAGCAAGTCCAGTTGCTCTCTTTTACCACCCACAGTTTACCATGACCTGGATGACTGAGAATCTTCATAGACATGAAACCAAACTTAACCAAACTTCGACTCAGTGTGATCTTCATTTTATGTTGCAATTCACAACTAATTCTATGATTTTTCCTAAAAAAAAAATGTAGTACTCGCAAAATAGGGGGCAAGTGATAATGTTGCGGGGTGGCGGCAAGTAGAAATTAACCCCCACTTGCCCCCCAGGGCAAGTGGGTTTAAAAGTTAATGTTGAGCCCTGTAAGGAGGTGTGTGGACTTTTTGTTTTTTTTAATTATGCCTTAGTATATATGTCTTGTTTTTTAAAAATCTCTTTGTAGTTCAAAATCAGGAATGTTTTAAGTTCAACGCAAGTTACTCATGTGGCTTTAATCTGTTGAGGGACCATCTTTAAAGTGTGCCTTATTTAAAAGTATGTTCCCTACAAATCCCTGACCAACACTAAGGAATTGTCTTTTCTATATTGGCATCAAAGTGAGTAGAACAACCAAGTCAGACCAGGCATGAAAGTCATTTGCTTTATTGCTTTTTATTAAAGGTTAATTGAAGCCTACGTTTAATGAAGCACACTTTGATGACAGTACCTTATTCAGTTCAAGGGCAGAGCTGATTTGAAGTTCAAAACGGGAAGGTGTAGTGTGCACGAGGAAAACAACGTAGTCTGTGAAATTGCTCCAGGTGATATGATCCTCGTACCAGCAGCTTTGAGACTCTTCTGCAGTGTTGCGCGAATCCTCACAAGGTCCCATGACTCCGAGGAATTGTTTTGTTCTGACATGGAGAGACGCACTCACTGTGCAGGTAAGTTATTCTGACAGCAGTTTTCTGCATAATTTCAGTTTTAGGCTTTCTCTACTCCTAAACCATCTGGTTTTATTATGGAGAGCTTGATGCTTAGCTCATGACCTGTTGGGGGAGAGAGAGAGAGAGTGCTCACAGTGGTATTAAAAGCTCTTTGGTTACAGATAAATCCAATCCAATACTTCATATGAAATCTCTTCTGGTAGAATTACCAGATGGATGCTGTCTTAGGTTATGATGGAAGACCTATAAATGAATCTAGTTATTTTGATATACAGTGGCATTGTTTACAATATTGTCATTTGATGTATTGAAGTTTTTTGTAAATAGATGCTTATTTACTAACACTTACGGAAAGAGCCTTCAGTATCAGCACATTGTAACAGAGTTAAAGCGCTGTCACTTTTGTACCATGAGAAGGTCTTCAGGATGTTTGAAGTTGGGTTTTGAGGTAACCACCAGCATTTTATTTTATTTTTCTTGGTCTATAAACAGATTACAAGTATGACACAAAAGTAATACACAAAATTTAAATCGAAACGTTTAACTATAAAAAACTAGGAACATAAAGCAGAAGTGAGCTATGTTCTGCTTTGTTTGTCAGTGTTCCATGTTCTGAGGGGATCTGAATGGCTTTCGGTGTCCATTTAGTTTAGGAAAGGAGTCCTTGGTATTAGATGGCAGGGTTTCATGCTGCAGGAGGAAGTTGGCAGACCTGCATGGCTAATGTGTGACTTGAGATCTAGTCAGATTCTTGAGTGGAAATGGTGTCTGGCAGCATGTGAGTAATTTACCGCTTGTTCCAAAAACTAACACGGTGCACCATTATAAAAATTCTCCTACATAAGTCATGGACATGTTTCTCAGGAATTCCAGGTATAAAGATGAGGAAGGGCTTAAGCAGCAGCAAGACAGATGCAATGATGCAAATGTTACACGCATGGTAAACATGCATACTGCATTCGGGGACTTTTAAAAGGGTTGGCTCGGATTTCCAGAATCCTCTGCGCGAAGTAGCGAGTCACTGTTTTCACATCCATTGATATTTCACCGTTTGGAAAACAATCCGCAACAATGCGGCGACATCTAAACAATCATAAATAAAGTGAAATTGAAGATATTTGGTCAAAGTAGTTATATTTAAATTTATTCCACAAAATTGAGTCATATATGCGCTGATGGCGCCTCGTCGGTTATAAGCCATGTACGATGAGATTGAGTGGAATAACTGTTTTATTCTATCCACATTCACTGGATTTTGAGAAACGGAGCATTTTTATTTTTTGCAAATTCGATAAATAAAAACATTTATACAAAACGTCTGACAAAATCGTTTCCGCTTAGAATGTAAACAAACCAGTGAAATGACAGTAGCAATTTGTGAAAAATGCTATAATAATAATAATTCTTGAAAAATAAGATGCGTTCTTACCATCAAATACTTTCATTCCACATTTTGGGGTTTTTTTGTGTATTTTTGGGGGGTTTTGTTTTTGAGCAGAGCTTTTATTTCATCCTTGGTTGGTTCAGTAACATGCTCCACCATTTTCTTCTTCTTCTTTAGGGTTTTTGGCGGTTTGGTGCCACCGACTGGGCTGGAGTGTGGAACAGGCGCTATCGAGGGGGGGAAAGATCTCTCATTCTCTCATTATCTCTAGCCGCTTTATCCTGTTCTACAGGGTCGCAGGCAAGCTGGAGCCTATCCCAGCTGACTACGGGCGAAAGGCGGGGTACACCCTGGACAAGTCGCCAGGTCATCACAGGGCTGACACATAGACACAGACAACCATTCACACTCACATTCACACCTACGGTCAATTTAGAGTCACCAGTTAACCTAACCTGCATGTCTTTGGACTGTGGGGGAAAGCGGAGCACCCGGAGGAAACCCACACAGACACGAGGAGAACATGCAAACTCCACACAGAAAGGCCCTCGTCAGCCTCTGGGCTCAAACCCGGACCTTCTTGCTGTGAGGCGACAGCGCTAACCACTACACCACCGTGCCGCCCCGGGGGGAAATATTGTTTTAGCTATTTCTGTTTCTTTTAAATACTTGATAACAAAGTGATCTATCTGACTTGATGCGTGCCGCCATTTTGTTTTTCTCTTCTCACAGTATGTGAGCTGATATCCTAGTAGTAGAATAGCCAATCAGAGTGCATGATTGCTCATATCCAGTGAATGTGGATAGAATAATTTAAATTATTTTGACCAATCCATTCCATTTTCATATGATTATTCTGTTGTAATGGACCAGACCAGGTCTCTGCCATCTTATGGGTGTCCATGAAGGAAAGAAAACATCAGGCATATTCTACTGAAAAGTTGCACATATGACACATCTCATCTCATTATCTCTAGCCGCTTTATCCTTCTACAGGGTCGCAGGCAAGCTGGAGCCTATCCCAGCTGACTACGGGCGAAAGGCGGGGTACACCCTGGACAAGTCGCCAGGTCATCACAGGACTGACACATAGACACAGACAACCATTCACACTCACATTCACACCTACGGTCAATTTAGAGTCACCAGTTAACCTAACCTGCATGTCTTTGGACTGTGGGGGAAACCGGAGCACCCGGAGGAAACCCACGCGGACACGGGGAGAACATGCAAACTCCACACAGAAAGGCCCTCGCCGGCCCCGGGGCTCGAACCCAGGACCTTCTTGCTGTGAGGCGACAGCGCTAACCACTACACCACCGTGCCGCCCATATGACACACAGATGAAGAAAAAGTTTGAGATGGGTTTCAAAGGGGTCATAACACTGAATTTGAAGAGGTTTTGCTGCACAGAGAGTCACAAATTTTTTTTTAAAAATGTCCAGATGTGTGAGATTTGTGTGTAAAACTGGAACATCTCTGAAGGGTAACAACTCTTGAGACCAATTGCCAGCACTTGGGTAACATGCTAGCAGATTTATTTTAGTTATTCCTGGCAGGATTACAGACATGTATTGAACACGTTTTGATTCTTATGCAACATGTATTGTGCAGTCATATTGTATATTCCTAAATAGCAGACACAAATTAGTTCATTTTTTTTCTTAACCTTCCCTAGGACTAACATTGGTAGAACTGAAACTAACATACTGTACAGTATATGGAAAAAAAGACAAGAAATATTTATGAAATCATAAAAACTGTACTCAAATTCAAACCGAAATTAAAATGAATAAAAACACTTGATGTAATACATAATGTAAAATAATAACTGAGCATTTTTGGTCCTATCTGGAAAAATGCATGTCTTGCAGAAAAACAAATACTTCAGGACAGGATGCAGCATGTTGCCAAATCTGTTGGGGAAACTCTCTCAACACAGATGTTTTAGTTTTAGCAGTGTGTAGTTAAACAGCAGTAGTTTAACTACACGTGATGTATTTGGATTTACTTTGCATTTAGGCAGGGCATACAAGACAACACACGTGACTAAAGATAGTTAAGTAATGACATTTCTGCTTCTGAATAGCTTCAGTGCAGGCCACACCTCTCCACACTTACTGTCTCAACAATAGCAATGGATCTGAGCAGGAACTTCACAATCTTTTGAGCAACACTGGAGAAGTGGTCAAGGCTAGGCATGAAAAGGACACGTACTACTAACTGCACACCACAAGGTGGTGGGAACAGTGGAACAAGAAATGCAAATTTCAGTGGAACAAGAAATGCAAAGGGACGTGAACTGTCCACACTCAACTCTGGTTAAACTCTGACTCATCAGATTTGCTGAACAATCAGTACAGCTGATCATGCAGTGACTTCTGGATTGATCAAATAATGGAGTACAGTAAAATGATGTGGAGAGGTATGGCATAAATAAATCTCTCCATTACACTGTCTGAAACTGAAACATGCCTCAAATTAACTTTTATGGTCTACCTAACTTCAAAATGACTTGCGTTTAAAGAATCGTAGTATAAATGCCACAAGTCATCAAAATACCCAAGGAATTATACACATTGTGGCCTTCTGTGCCAGTACTCTGATCCTGACTGACAGCTGTTCATACCACACAAATGACTGCTCTTTTGTAGTTCATTAGTCACATGAAACAATTGAATAGTTGAGCAATAGTTTTTCCTCAGAGTTTAACAAAGTTGCTTCAGTTTTCATTTCATCATATGAGGTATGGATTAAGACAATTACTGAAACATAAAATATAACAAAAACCATTTGTGTACCCGTTGTATTGAAGAATTAGAAGAAATCCATTTTTTTCTTCAATATAACAATTATTTGTTTTTCTGATCCTGTCTATGGAACATGACATGAACAGGGTCATATGCCAGCATACACATCATTGTCCTGACACAAAAATACATACATGTTATTTACCAGCTGGGACGTCCGTATCGTGAAATACCGTGACCGAGGTCTTGAAAGTACTGACCGAGGCCCTCTGGGCCGAGGTCAGTATTCAAGGCCGAGGTCACGGTATTTCACCATACGGACCGACCTTAAGCTGGTAAATGATATATTTAATTTTTTTCTTTACCAAATTCGAACAGAAAACGAGAGCGCCCAAAAGGGAAAACCAAGCCGAGCCGCCATTTTGAATCCTCATTCACGGCTGCAATGCAAATTGCTTTCTCCTCGGTATACAAGTGCACTTCCATGGCAAGAAAACAACTACATTTTGCCACCTATGTAGTCCCCTATTTATACAAATAGGAGTCATTCAGGATTCAGCCATGTTTTTGCTCAGCGTTAGCAGGTTAGAGGTTTTTAGCTTTCTCCTGAAATGTTTTATTTCTTTTTCCTCAGGGTAGTAAAACTCGCTTTCGCTGTGAACACTGTTATCGCTATCCATGCTGTAAAATTAATGCTATTTTGAATCCTCATTCACGGCTGTAATGCAGATTGCTTTCTCCTTGGTATACAAGTGCACTTCCATGGCAGGAAAAATGGAGGAATGGAGGAAATTCAAGACCATTGTTACCCTCCCCAGGAGTGGTTGACCAACAAAGATCACTCCAAGAGCAAGGCATGTGATAGTCTGTGAGGTCACAAAGGACCCCAGGGTAACTTCTAAGCAACTGAAGGCCTCTCTCAGATTTGGCTAATGTTAATGTTCATGAGTCCACCATCAGGAGAACACTGAACAACAATGGTGTGCATGGCAGGGTTGCAAGGAGAAAGCCACTGCTCTCCAAAAAGAACATTGCTGCTCGTCTGCAGTTTGCTAAAGATCACGTGGACAAGCCAGAAGGCTATTGGCAAAATGTTTTGTGGACGGATGAGACCAAAATAAAGGAGAAGCGTTATGTTTGGAGAAAGGAAAACGTTGCATTCCAGCATAAGAACCTTATCCCATCTGTGAAACATGGTGGTAGTATGGTTTTGGCCTGTTTTGCTGCATCTGGGCCAGGACGGCTTGCCATCATTGATGGAGCAATGAATTCTGAATTATACCAGCGAATTCTAAAGGAAAATGTCAGGACATCTGTCCATGAACTGAATCTTGAGAAGGTGGGTCATGCAGCAAGACAACGACCCTAAGCACACAAGTTGTTCTACTAAAGAATGGTTAAAGAAGAATAAAGTTAATGTTTTGGAATGGCCAAGTCAAAGTCCTGACCTTAATCCAATCAAAATGTTGTGGAAGGACCTGAAGAGAGCAGCTCATGTGAGGAAACCCACCAACATCCCAGAGTTGAAGCTATTTTGTATGGAGGAATGGGCTAAAATTCCTCAAAGCTGGTGTGCAGGACTGATCAACAGTTACCGGAAACGTTGACCGTTACCTGCACGAGGGGGTCACACCAGATACTGAAAGCAAAGGTTCACATACTTTGCCACTCACAGATGTGTAATATTGGATCATTTTCCTCAAATAAATAACCAAGTATAATATTTTTATCTCATTTATTTAAAGGAATAATCCGGAGTGATATGCTTTCTAGGTCTATTTTTGCATTATTGGGAGTGCATACGGTACGTTGAGTTGCTACTAGAGGTCTGCGCGAGTCGGATTTTTCAGTCCCGCCCGCGCCCGCAAAGAATTATGATTTTTCAGTCGCGCCCGCAAAGAATTATGATTTTTCAGTCCAGCTCCCGCCCGCGCCTGCCATATTTTGTCCCGCTCCCGCCCGCAAATCCCACATGATGCAGACGTTCGTGTTATTTCTCAGGAAAGTTCTTGTCTTGACACAGCGTGATGGTGCCCCGCCCCCTACTTTGAGTGGATTTGAGCATAAATATCTACAGCTCACGTTCACGTTTGTTATTATTTACCTTGTTTCTGAATTCGGAATGTTGAAATGGCAGCATGTAGACCTAATAATAATAATTATTTAAGTAGGCTAATCATTTAAGTATGCGCTCTCCCGTGGTGCGTCTCCTATGAATAATTAGTGTGACAGGAGAGATGGATCGCACTTTTGAACTTATTCTTTTAGTTACATTTCTTTTCAGTTGTTTTTAGCAGCAGGAGACAAACGTTTCGGCTGTTGCCTTCGTCAGTGTCTATAATAATAATAATAATAATAAATAAAAAAAGACAGGCGAGCACGTAATTCCAAGTGGAAATTTGGTATATTTATTGTTCAGCCATACAAAACATTAGGCTAACCCAGTTACATTTGTAAAGCATTTCTAACTAAAATGTCCGATTTCAGGACTCTTGACTTGAACGGTAAATGTACCTCTTTTTAAATCAGCACTTACTTTTGAAGCACTGTGAGCTTCAGTAAAGGAGCTCTGCTCTTCTGCCATGATCAGAGATCTCAAACACGGAAGAGGAAAGGAATCGGAAACGTACGAGAGTTATTTATCCTCTCCTGGATCAGAATCAGAATTCTGATGACCAGCTCATCTAAGGTGTCATTGAGGCATCATGTTAGTGTGGGTCACTGGAGGCTGGGTGTGAACAGCAAGTCATTAGAGTGATCAAAGGATTGCCTGTTAGGGTGATCAATGGCAAATTTAAGATGCCATTCCTCACTCAATCTGGCAATCTGACACTCTCTGCAAATTTAGGCATCTTAAAATGTTTTTATTAATGCCAAATAAAATATCCAGCACAAATTATATATGATAGACATAAATTAATAATTTATAAATTTTATTTTAAACACGTTTTTAGTTAGCGGGACTGCAGCTTATCACCGCTCCCGCCTGCGCCCGCATATGTGCACTCCCGCTCCCGCCCGCGCCCGCATATGTGCACTCCTGCTCCCGCCTGCGCCCGCAATGAGCTTTCAAAATTTGTCCCGCGCTGCACTGCTTTGCGGCAGGTCCCGCGAGTCCCACGGGACTCCCGCGGGAGTGCAGGGCTCTAGTTGCTACCACAGTCACGTCAATCGGATGTGTTTTGAGACTGTGTTCGTTTTTTGCGATTTCAACCAGAAAGCGCTAACATGGCAGTGCGAGGGGCCTGTCTTTTTGCCGATACAAAATGCTAGTTTTAAAACCATTGCAAAGCTCAAAACAACATGACAGTTCTGTGGAAGTGAGTAGAGTTCCTACAAACAAAACAAAGTGTCCCTAGCTCTGCAAGTGCACGGACAGAGTGTGTAGAAGAGTAAATACAAAGCCAGTACCTTACCTCAAATCAAATCAAGTTTATTTGTATAGTGCTTTTAACAATAAACATTGTCGCAAAGCAGCTTTACAGAATTTGAACAACTTAAAACATGAGCTAATTTTATCCCTAATCTATCCCCAATGAGCAAGCCTGTGGCGACGGTGGCAAGGAAAAACTCCCTCAGACGACATGAGGAAGAAACCTCGAGAGGAACCAGACTCAAAAGGGAACCCATCCTCATTTGGGCAACAACAGACAGCCTGACTATAATATTAACAGTTTTAACAGGTATAACCCTCAACTGTCCTCATGGGGCCGTCCTTCACAGGAGCGGTGCGATAAAACTCCGACCAGACACAGGGCACCAGGATGGATCAAGCAGGTCCGAGGGGCAGAAGAGGCCAGCGTCTCAATCCCAGGATCAACATGTAACTCAGAGGGACAGATTGGGGGGGGGGGGGGGAGAGAGAGAAAGAAAACACAGGTTGTTAGGTATGCCCTAAAAATGACAAGTATTAAATCTGTGTGGTAGGCTCGCAGAGATGAGAGTCTTTACATCAGGCATAACACACAACAATGGCATGTTAATATGGTAAAAAATATCATGACCTGCTCTGGCTGGATGCTTGATTGGGTGATGGGAGCACACTCCTCAGCAATGATGAGATGCAGATGGGACCCTTAGGGCTGGCCAAGACAATTCAGTTACATTTCACCGGGTCTGGGACATGCGACAGAATGTCTGACGGCCGATTCCCTGCAGGCTACGATAGCCAGTCGAGGTCTCCACCCTCTCCACCAAAAGATTTCCTGTTGACTCCATGTAACTCAGAGGGACAGATTTGGGGTGGGGGGGAGGGAAAGAAAACACAGGTTGTTAGGTATGCCCAATGTCACCTGAATAAGTAGGAGCAGTATACATATTGCACCGAGTACAAGCAGGGACTCCGGCAACTAACTATGACAGCATAACTAAAAGGAGAGAGCCAGAAGGTAACACAGGCATGAGGGAGCCCCGGGACATAAAGCAGCCAGCCACTACACAGTCAACAAACTCGAGTGAGCAAGCGAGTGGGGACTGACAGCATCCATACATCCCAGTTTACCAAAACACTCTATGTCTGAGGACCCTCCAGATCTACTCCTTTACCTCAAACACCATTAACAAAAGGCTTGACTAAACAGATATGTTTTCAGCCTAGACTTAAATGCTGAGACTGTGTCTGATTCCCGAACATTACTTGGAAGGCTGTTCCATAACAGTGGGGCTTTGTAAGAAAAGGCTCTGCCCCCTGATGTAGCCTTCACTATACGAGGTACCAGCAGATAGCCTTACCTGAAGTTGTTGTTCTCCAGACGCCATCTTCAGGGGAAAGTCCGTAAAAGTCAAGTGCCGAGTGCAGAGCCCATCCCGCTGGAAATATGTTTTGGGCATGTTGTCCACAGATATCAATATTCATTAAGGGTGTTTTCACTGAATATTTATAGACAATTGTGGGTGTGTCTTGAGGTACGCACAGGTGCCGCAAATTTAGAGTGGATTGTGATTTATAAAGGGAACTTGGCGTGGAACGTGCGTGCGCACGGTTTTATAAATCGGAATATTTCTGTGCGTGCACACATTCTGAGTTTCGTGCGCACGCCATCTTTTGGCGTAAATCCTGCGCAAAGTTATATAAATGAGGCCCCTGGACTGCAGGCTAGCCAGTTCAGTACCCAGACCCTTCTTCTACGCAGCCATGATGCTGTAATTGATGCAGTATGTGGTTTGGCATTGTCATGTTGGAAAATGCAAGGTCTTCCCTGAAAGAAATGTCGTCTGGATGGGAGCATATGTTGCTCTAGAACCTGGATATACCTTTCAGCATTGATGGTGTCTTTCCAGATGTGTAAGCTGCCCATGCCACACGCACTAATGCAACCCCATACCATCAGAGATGCAGACTTCTGAACTGAGCACTGATGATAACTTGGGTCGTCCTTCTCCTCTTTAGTCCGAATGACATGGCGTCCCTGATTTCCATAAAGAACTTCAAATTTTGATTCGTCTGACCACAGAACAGTTTTCCACTTTTCCACAGTCCATTTTAAATGAGCCTTGGCCCAGAGAAGACGTCTGCGCTTCTGGATCATGTTTAGATACGGCTTCTTCTTTGAACTATAGAGTTTTAGCTGGCAACAGCGGACGGCACGGTGAATTGTGTTCATAAATAATGTTCTCTGGAAATATTCCTGAGCCCATTTTGTGATTTCCAATACAGAAGCATGCCTGTATGTGATGCAGTGCCGTCTAAGGGCCCGAAGATCACGGGCACCCAGTATGGTTTTCCAGCCTTGACCCTTACGCACAGAGATTCTTCCAGATTCTCTGAATCTTTTGATGATGATATGCACTGTAGATGATGATATGTTCAAACTCTTTGCAATTTTACACTGTTGAACTCCTTTCCACTATTTGTCAGCGCAGAATTAAGGGGATCGGTGATCCTCTTCCCATCTTTACTTCTGAGAGCCACTGCCACTCCAAGATGCTCTTTTTATACCCAGTCATGTTAATGACCTATTGCCAATTGACCTAATGAGTTGCAATTTGGTCCTCCAGCTGTTCCTTTTTTGTACCTTTAACTTTTCCAGCCTCTTATTGCCCCTGTCCCAACTTTTTTGAGATGTGTTGCTGTCATTAAATTTCAAATGAGCCAATATTTGGCATGAAATTTCAAAATGTCTCACTTTCGACATTTGATATGTTGTCTATGTTCTATTGTGAATACAATATCAGTTTTTGAGATTTGTAAATTATTGCATTCCGTTTTTATTTACAATTTGTACTTTGTCCCAACTTTTTTGGAATCGGGGTTGTACTTCTAAAACTTCTGCTTTTGTTTTTCCAACACAAAAATATTACAATATTATCAAATATATATGTATCAAAAATAAAGTGCAACCAATTTAACCAATTACTGGACCGTAATGCTGGTTTGAAAATTTCCCGCTTGCCGGCTTCTCCTCTGCTATCCGCCATCATGCAATGTTTTGATTTGTGCTGCTGCTGGCGCGTGACGATGACATCACAGACAGGCAGACTGAATCGGGTAACGTTTAACGCCTTTATCATTAAAAGTGCTAAAAAAACACACCACTATAAAGTCTGACGTGCTTAAATCCAGTGCTTTATTTCCTAGTATCGATACAATTGATTGATTATCTTTTAAAACGATATTAGATCGATGTATGTCGTCCGGAAGGCCAACTTGCCGAGCACACACAGTTGTAGTTGGATCGTCGGAAAATAAATTGATTCATCAATGTAGTGGATGAATCGTTACACCCCTACACTTTATGGTTTCGTGGTAACATAAGCTGCAATTTCTTTGTCTTATTCCAGAGAGTTACTATAATGTCAAGAATAACAGGTATTAACTTGTATCATGGATGTAACACAACATTAAATGTGACTATAAATGGATAAATTTTTTTTTGTTTGTTTGTTTGGTTTTTTTTGTGTGTGTGTGTGTGTGTGTTCTTTGGCAAATTGATGGTATATAATCAACTTCTTGGCACTTTCCATTAGGCAGCATCACGTGATGTGTTTGATTATTTTCTTATAACAGCACATCACATTGTTTATTCCTTGGTGGAAGGACTTCTATACTGGATCATTTATTTCTTATTCACTGATATACTGTTCTTGCCTTTTTTTGAATAAGGTGATGAAGACCTGTGCATCCAGCAAGCAGTTGTATTTATTGAAGATGCCATTGAGGTAATACAAATATCCCAAACATTGTTTATATTTGTGTTTGTGTCCTGTTTTAAAACCTTTTTATTTGTTGTATTAAGTGTGCATTTTCCTCCACAGTATCGGTCCATCAATCACAAGGTTGACTCGAGATCTTTGAGCTTGTACCGATGGTACTACTCCAGGATATGTCAGTGGTAAGCAAGCAAGAGCAGGGATTGATGGTGCATTTATCTCAGTTTTAACTTCTGAAATTATTTACTAGTTGCACTCTGAGATGTGTTACTGGCCACTGGTTTACTCGATATCAGTGGTGTAGCTTTCAGTTCCCCAGTTCTGGGATTGGAGGACACCATGCTTGTGTATTGTATGATTAATGGTTTCACATTATATAGCATTATTTTTGCAATTCATACCAAAGTGCAAAACTGTAGAAAGAATACTACAAACTGTCCATCTTGCTTCTTCTCAGCAAAAAGGTTGGACAGAGAAAAACCTATGTGAACCACTAGCTTGCCAACTAAAAGTAGTGATCAAATTATTGTGGAATTAAGTAATTTAAATTACTGTGGCTGTATTGTGTGGGTTTATTTAATTTTTTTTTTTAACTGGTTAATGCTGCTTACAGAAAGTCCAGCAAACTGGTCTAGCACTGTCACTTCAAACACTACACTTACTGATTAACAGAATGCATTTTTACCAAACCTATAGTGCTGTATAATATTAATAATGATGAGTGAATTTGCATTGTTTTGCATATACAATTTTTTGTTACATTTTGTTTTAACTTGGTATAATTGTTTGTTTGTTTTCTAAAACTAAATGATGCATGAATTTAGCTACATGTACGGTTATTAGTGTATGTTTATTACACAGCTTTGTTGAGTACTGGATTGGTCGATTACGGCATTCTATGGTCCGTTATTTCTGAATAGCAAACTGTTGCTATGGACATGGTTCTGATCATAGACTCTGGAGGACCACGTCCAATCATATCAATCCACAGAAAGAAGTCCGGTAAATTTTGTTGCTTTAATAATCAAATTAACAATGTCAGCTCATTTGCAATACCCTGTAGCAAAAAAAAAAAGTGACTTCTTCAGAAAACACCATGGAAGATTTTTCTGATATTAATTTTAATACTCAGTTTGCTGTGAATTATTACACAAAGTAGGAAGGCTATGGAGTTTCCGTTGCTACGGACGCAGTTCTAAATGCAGAATTTAAAAATATTTTCGTTTCTGCTATAAAAATACTGTTAAGTCAATAGTTTGTGTTAAATTACTGATTTCTTTAGTATGTAGCTGTGTAATAAACAGGATAATGTACAGCAAGCAGGTCTTTTATTGTGACATAAACCCTGACAGGGTGATTCAAGGTTCCTGCATCACCCTGTCGGGGTTTATTTTGCCATAGTGACTGGCTTGCTGGACATGATCTTTGCATATTAACTGTGTGTGTGTGTGATGAAGGGGTCTTGGTTTTATCATTGCTGTGATTCTTGCGCTGGCCTTTGTGGAGAAACCTTCCTCGATCACATACACATCAGACCCTCGCTTCAGGCCTGAGCCCTGGGAGCCACCATGTGGCTTCCCGGAGGCCGTAGAGATGGTCTGCCTCTGCATCTTCATCGTGGATGTGATGGTCAAGGTACATCGTTACAAATAAAATACTGAAAAGTGCAAGAACAAGTATGTACATGTATTCAACACCACTTTAGTTACACATCTATTAATTTCTGCTCCACAGAGTTATCTGATTGGATGGGAGGAGTTCTGTACGAATAAATGGCTGATTGGCTACGTGCTGGTTATAGTGGTATCGGTCATCGACTGCATAGTCTCCTTTGCCATGCTGTGTGATTCGAATAATCAGATGGTGAATCAGATCATATATTTTCATCTTGACTCCAGTACAATATTTTATCTACATCATCCAGCTCTAGTTAGACCCACAGAGTCAGCAGAGGTTGTCCTGAAATGTGTTGGCAGAGGTATTAATGTTTGCTTTCCTGTCTCCACATGCAGCCCGTGCGAGTCAGGAGACTGATCCGGCCATTTTTCCTCTTGCAAAATTCCTCCTTAATGAAGAAAACTCTAAAATGTATAAAACGGACACTTCCAGAAATAGCAAGGTAAGAACATTTTAAGAGCCTTTTTTTTTTTTTTTAAATAATAACCTCTTATTGTGGGGCTTATGTCTGTGTGATGGTAATTAGTTATTCCTATGTCACCACAACGTGTATATACTATACATCAGACCTACACAGATCTATGGCTACATTCACACTGCAGGCTGAAGTGACTCAAATCCGATCTTTTCGCCCATATGTGACCTGTATCCGATCTTTTATTGACAATATGAACGACACAGATCCGATTTTTTCAAATCCGACCCAGGCCGTTTGGATATGTGGTCCTAATTCCGATTCCTATCCGCTCTTTTCATATGCGACTTCAGTCTGAACCGCCAGGTCGCATTCATCCGACTTGCACGTCATCAACAAGCCACAAACGTCACTATTCTGCGCTGAAGTAGGCGGCGGGTCTCTCAAAAAAAGTTACAACAACATGGCGCATAATCACGGGCGCAGATAGAGGGTGGGACTCGTCCCACCCAGATTTAAATTCACTTCGTTCGGTCCCCCCCCCACACACACTTTGCATAAGGCAAACCTCACGGAAAAATCAAAAGACTAATTACCATTCGGTTTATTGAGGTGCACGGCAGTGTATACATAGTTGCAACAACTCACATAAAACAAAACAAAGACTGATATTCGGTTGGTTGAGCTGCGCAGACTGCACAGGTTGCGAGCTCGAGCTTGGTTGCTATAGTAACCCACAACAAGTTTGACAGGCATGTTGGGGTTGGTTTGCTGGCAGCTTTGTCTCCCCCCAGTTTTTTGTCCCTCCCAGTTCAAAAAACGTATCTGCGCCCCTGCGCATGACATCAATGCGAGGGACACTTCGGGCTGTGAAGGTTCTGAATCTTCTCAATGGAAGGACGCAGAGGTTAGGGAGCTGATTTCCATTTGGGGGGGATACAGCTATTCAAGCTAGATTGGATGAGTCATACCGCAACCGGGCGGTTTTACTTCCGTAAACACTGGCCATGCTCACTGCGTGTGACGTCG
This sequence comes from Neoarius graeffei, assembly GCF_027579695.1. Lineage (NCBI taxonomy): Eukaryota > Metazoa > Chordata > Actinopteri > Siluriformes > Ariidae > Neoarius > Neoarius graeffei. Next base: position 17,672,174 of record NC_083583.1, on the reverse strand, counting down.
TCGTATCCTGCAATGCGCATGCGGAACACTTTTAGGTCGCTTTTCGTTCATACTGAGGATCACATACAAGTCGCATATATTTGTTAATGTGAACGACCTCACAAAAAAATCGGATTTCACAAAAAAATCGGAATTGAGCATTAAGCCTTGCAGTGTGAACGTAGCGTATGAGACAGGCACACTTGAAGCTGCTCTGGTGGCTCATGACGGCAAAGACACTTTGTTGTTTTTTTTCCCTTAACTTGTCTGTATATTAACTGGGATAATTTTATAGTAAATAAAATAATACAGAATCTTCTGAGACATCCATCCATTCATTATCTGTAGCTGCTTATCCTGTCCAGGGTCGCAAGCAAGCTGGAGCCTATCCCAGCTGACTATGGGTGAGAGGCGGGGTACACCCTGGACAAGTCGCCAGGTCATCTCGGGCTGACCCATAAAGACAAACAGCCATTCACCCTCACATTCACACCCATGGTCAATTTAGAGCCACCAGTTAACCTAACCTGCATGTCTTTGGACTGTGGGGGAAACCGGAGCACCCGGAGGAAACCCACGCGGACACGGGGAGAACATGCAAACTCCACACAGAAAGGCCCTCGTCAGCCTCTGGATCCAGGGCCTTCTTGCTGTGAGGCGACAGCGCTAACCACTACACCACTGTGCCGCCCCCTTCCTAGACATGAAAATGTAAAAAAAAAAAACCTGCTTCACATAAAGTAGAACGGGATTAAAATTACAGAGAAGCTCTAATCTTCTTCTTTCGGCTGTTCCCGTTAGAGGTCGCCACAGCGGATAATGTCCCTCCTGTTCTCCGTATCTTTTCTGTCACTCCAAGTGTCCTCATGTCCTTCACAATGTCCATAAATCTCATCTTTGGTCTTTCTCTTTTCCTTCTACCTGGCAACTCCATCTCCAGCATCCATCCATTATCTGTAGCCATTTATCCTGTACAGGGTCGCAGGCAAGCTGGAGCCTATCCCAGCTGACTATGGGCAAGAGGCGGGGTACACCCTGGACAAGTCACCAGGTCATCGCAGGGCTGACATATAGACACAAACAACCATTCACACTCACATTCACACCTACGGTCAATTTAGCACCACCAATTAGCCTAACCTGCATGTCTTTGGACTGTGGGGGAAACCAGAGCACCTGGAGGAAACCCACACAGATACAGGGAGAACATACAGACTCCACACAGAAAGGCCCTCGTCGGCCACTGGGCTCGAACCCAGAACCTTCTTGCTGTGAGGCGACAGTGCTAACCACTACACCACCATGCCGCCCCCATCTCCAGCATTCTTTTCCCAATATACCCTGGATCTCTCCTCCTAGCCATCTCTCCTAAGCATCTCTATGCCTCCACTGGCATATCATCTGGGCTGACTGCCTTACCACTTCTCATTCTCTTCATAGCTCTCTTTATGTCTTCCTTGCTAATCTGCAGTACTTTCTGATTCACTATCTCCACCTCTGCCAACCTTCTCTCTCTTCATTTTCTTCATTCATCAGCTTCTCAAAATCCTCCATCCACCTTCTCAACACACACACTTCACTTGTCCGCACATTTACACTACCGTTCAAAAGTTTGGGGTCACTTTGAAATGTCCTTATTTTTGAAAGAAAAGCACTGTTCTTTTCAATGAAGATCACTTTAAACTAATCAGAAATCCACTCTATACATTGCTAATGTGGTAAATGTCTATTCTAGCTGCAAATGTCTGGTTTTTGGTGCAATATCTCCATAGGTGTATAGAGGCCCATTTCCAGCAACTCTCACTCCAGTGTTCTAATGGTACAATGTGTTTGCTCATTGCCTCAGAAGGCTAATGGATGATTAGAAAACCCTTGTACAATCATGTTAGCTGAAAACAGTTGAGCTCTTTAGAGAAGCTATAAAACTGACCTTCCTTTGAGCAGATTGAGTTTCTGGAGCATCACATTTGTGGGGTCGATTAAATGCTCAAAATGGCCAGAAAAATGTCTTGACTATATTTTCTATTCATTTTACAACATATGGTGGTAAATAAAAGTGTGACTTTTCATGGAAAACACAAAATTGTCTGGGTGACCCCAAACTTTTGAACGGTAGTGTAAATCTGCATCCTTTAGCAGCCTAACCTACTGCACATCCTTCCCTGCTTGATCTCATTGTCTTGCTCATCGGTACAGGCCCTTTTCTCTATCCTTAGTGTCTAGCCTTTCATCTTGTTCATCATCCGCCTTTATCTTTGCCTTTGCCACTGCTCTATTTGCTTTCCCTCACATCTTGTCTGCTCTCTTGAGCTCTCTCTCTATCCCAGTTTTGCTTTGCCAACTCCTTCCTCCTTTTACCCTCCTGGACTTCCTCAATCCACCACCAAGTCTCTGTCTTCCTTTCTTTGCCCTGATGTCACTTCTAGTATCAGTAATAATTACATTACCCCTAACCTCACCATGTAAAACTAATTCTGTACTAATAACGATAAATATAAATTGTAATGCATTACATTACAATTTATATTTATCATTATTAATACAGAATTAGTTTGCAGTACACTTTAGAGAAGGCACACATTCTTGTCATATACAGTCATATATAGGATAGGTAGGGTGTGTTGTGTGGAGGTTATGGGGGGCTGGTGTCGGTGTGTGGGGGCCCGGAGCCCTGCCTCATGCAGTACCTCCCCCTCCCCTCTGTCGTCCCATCATGACTTAGCTTGGGCAGGGGCTGCTGGCACCATAGCCATGAACAGGTGCTCAGGTAGTCATCGTAATTAACTATTAAAGAACTATTATTTTTAGAATCACTATCTATAAAAAATTTACTAACACAAAGGATTAGCAAATAAAATAATACCCCCCCTTCATTATGATCCAGCTTCTTTCTCCCTGACACTAGACCAGCACTGTTTATATACACTCACACACACACACACACACACACACACACACACACACACACACGTGCTCACTATCACAAACTCCGCTCCCCCCCAACATACACACACTGTCCCTCCACCCATAACTCAAGGCCCAAAACCCCTCCAAATCCCCCCCCACCTACCCTCCTCCATCTCACATGCACATTCATTACCCCTAACCAACCCCACCCAGCCTCCCCTATACAGCTCTTGTTTATCTCTGTCGAATTTGTCTCCATGTGTCCTGTTACATCTCTCTGTAAACATATTAGTAGTACTGTCCAGCCTTTGAAACTGTTGTTAATGTTACGTCAGTGTTTGTTGTATGTCATGTATATGTATTAATTTGTTTCATTCTGTCCTTGATACTTTGTATTTGTTTGTATTTGTTAGCAAATTAAAAAAAAATTGTAATTAAACTATTACACAATCCTTATGCTCTGTACTCATGAACACCGATGCAAAGGTGATGCATCTTTCTGTCTTTTTCTTTCCCAGTGTGATCCTGCTTCTGGCTTTGCACCTGTGCTTATTCACCATGATTGGTATGCTGATCTTCACCAAATCTGAGGTATCGACGGATAATACAAACCTTATTTCCTCCTTATTCTGACACAGAGACTTACACGTTCTAGAGGTGTATGTGCTAAAGTTAATGTGCCTAAATGACAAATGTTAATTACAGCTTCTATTATTTGTATCATATAGTCAGTCTTTTCGATGTTGCTGTAATTATTGAGTCTTACTCATAAATGTCTGGAATCTGTTGTGTAATGTGTTTTTAAAGGACTCTTCAAAGAATGGAGAATGGGAGGCTTACTTCAAGAACCTGCCTAAAGCTTTGTCTTCTCTGCTTGTGCTGCTGACGACTGCTAATAACCCAGACGGTACAGAGCTTCTTGCTGTGTGTCATGATTCACACTAATCTCAGATGAATCATAAGTGTTGCGGCCTGGGAAAACCCTCTATGTGGTCAAATTCTGAGGTTTTTGACTATGGGTAGTTGTGAAAAAGACAGGCTTTTCTTTCGTCTCATGTCAAACGTCTCAATCACAAGTAAGGTTTTGATATTTGAAAGTCTTGCTGCACCTATCTCTTTATCACTAGCTTAATTAATGATGAAAAATCAACATTACTAACAACGTGTAAAGAATTAGGAGTTTACAGTTCGGAAATAACTTCACTAATTGTCATCAGCCTCTGCCTGATCACATGACTCATCGTCTCTTCACTGCACTGATCTCTATTCACGCTAATATCAATGGAGGAAATGATGCATTTAGTTAGTTCGATCAACTACGTATCTTTTTCTTAGTCCATTTTAATATTTTCAAACTTTGTGGACTGTCATCCGTACACTGTATGTAAAGTCTCTTCTCTGATTTGCTGATGATGTGATGGCGCAGGAGCTTCACAGACACACAATGTGATTTACAAACTGGCTTCTGTCCATTTCACTATAGCACTTAGCTATGCAACGATTTAATCGAAGCTTGACATTCATTGTGTGAGGGGTACACACCTAGCAGGTACAGGTACTTGGTTGTCTTTAAATATTGTTTATTTATTTTTAAAGTAGAGATGTCAAAGAATTTAATTGGCAAGAAAAACTCGTTTTTGGTTCAAACAGGATAGGATTCCACAGACTGGCACATGCAAAATATGTTACCATTGTTCAGTGCACTGTGACAAATGTGTTGCAGTATTTTAAAGCTAATTAAAAAAAAAAAAAACCTGGAAAATGTTGACACATTTTGCTGGGCGGTGCCTCTTATGCTAAAGGCCTGATTATAACAGTTCTACTTTTGCTACTACTACTAAAAATAATAATAATAAACACTATTTTTATACCACAACCGCAAGTTGGCCTAGTAGTGTGTCTGCCTCTTGATCGGGAGATCGCGAGTTCTATTCATGGTTGGGTCATACCATAAAAATGGTACCTACTGCCGTCTGGCAAGGCATGCTGCAATACAGGTGCGAGTGGGGAGTCGAACTCTCGCGGTTACCAGAGGACTAGCCCCCCCATTGTAACCCTAGCTATGTAATAGGCGAGAGGCCGAGGGCTACGGAAACGGAGATCAGCACCACCCTATGCACCACATGGCGTGGGAAGGGACTTTGACTTTTTATACCACAAGACCACTGAAATTTTTTTTTAAATTCAATTTTAGTGATAATTTTCAAAGGGGCTCATATGGCAGATGTTCCACATATGTGGGTTAAAACATGTCTGTAAATCCTTGGTAAGGATTTGGTAAATCCAGTGTCAGCACTTCATCAGTACGTTTTCCTCCATAAGAGAGTCTATAGAACTTTGTGCATTTGAAGTCTAGTGAGGGAATGACTGTTTGTTTATATCTGCTTTATTGTAATCGGTAACAGAAACTAACTTGTTGAATAGACATTTCGCAACATAAAACTGTAAATTAATTAAAAAGTATATGTTCTTTAATGAATAAAAATTGATAATTCTTGGTCACTTGCAAAAGTAAGAGATTCAGTACATTCTGAAGTGTTTTTATATAGGAAGCCTGTGAGCCTCATGGATAAGCGACATAGAAAATGGATAGATGGATGATTATAGGAACATGTACACAGTAAACAGTCATAAGTAAAGGCTCTTTCATAATTGATTTTCTTTCTGTCTGCCAACAGTGATGGTTTATGCATACTCGCTGAATCGGGGATATGCCATCTTTTTTATACTTTTCAGCGTATGTGGTAAGTTTCATAAAACCTGTGCAATATCACTTATGTTAAGAACTTCAGATGTGTTTGATGAATATGTATTTGGATGTTATTGCATTCCCCCCCCCCCCCCCCCCCCCCCCCCCAGGAACCTATATCTTGATGAATTTGCTCACTGCTATTATCTACAACCAGTTCCGAGGTTATTTGCTGGTGAGTGATTGTGTTGTGTTGATTTTAGTCTGTTACAGTGTTCTTGCATTATGAATTTCTGCCCTTTGGCTTGGCTTCTTTGCAGATGTCTGTGAAAGCCTCCATTTTAAGAAGGCGTCTGGGGATCAGAGCTGCATTTAGGGTGCTGTGCTGTCCGGGTCTAAACCACGAAGATAGTTCTGATGATCATGTGTAAGTTACAGCACCATCTCTAACACAAGTGGTTACATCATCGTAGGTTTGAACTGCAGGACTTGTAGATTCTGATTAGATAGACGGTGTTGATTTAGTTTTCTAATAGTTCAAATCATAGGTTTCTAGCGGACACTCCATGTAATCTAAGGCAAATAATAAACTGATTTAAAGCCATGTTATTTAACAAAGAAAAACAAATCATTGGCTATTGTAAAGCTTTTTCTGAGGAGACATTTATGTGAAACGCTTATGAAAGGAGGCTGCAGTGTCCGTGCTTTGTAACACTGCTTTTACATGGGCACTGCAGCCTCCTTTCATTGCCCGTCTAAACACAATTTGTTCCAGAACAATTGGATACTGACGGGCACAACTTACTCCACTTTACGAGGTGGTGCAACTTGTACTGGAACATCGTGTTCTGGGTGCAACTTGTTCCTGCTTACTGTCTAAACACAATTGGTGGCAAGTAGGAGGGCTTGCATGTCCACGGTAGCATTTCATTTGGGTCATTTTTCATCCGGACAAGACCGCGTTGCGGCAAATTCAGTGGTCAGTTCTCCTCAAGTGGTTTTCCTGGTCAAACTTCTCCACCTTTAAACGATGGAGTCAAGCAATTCCCAAGCCAATCACAGTGATAACTGGATTAAAGAAGAAGTTCTTACCCGCATCCAGTTGTGGGGAGATGCAGATCATAGTTTGCTTTTTCAATTTAAAATTCATCTGAAAGAGCCGACTCAAATAGTCAGTTCGTTCCCTGAGCAACACATTACTCTGAGTGAATCAGTTTTCCAGAAGTGAAAATTGGATTTACCGCGAATCACTGAGTGTCTTAAACGGAAATGAGCAACAAGAGGACAATAAAGCAAGTTAAAAACAAGCTTTTCATGACTGATTTGTGCTTGCACACTTGTGTGTAACCTCTGGTTTGCCATTAATGGAGAGTGAGCGTGTAAACACGAAGGAAAGTGGGCGCAACTTGTTTCCGCTGCCCGTGTAGAAACCACATAGAGACATTACATTTTGTACATGGGAGGGTTCAGGACCGAGGAATTTGTAGTGTTGTGCTCTTGGCAATGTGACAAGCTATGGTTTTTAAATGTTTATTTTTTATTTTATTTTTTTCTCGTTGTCTTAACTTCAAAAGAAAAAGTGAGGCTGATGAGGGAACGAATGTTTATAATAACATACAGTTGTGGTCAGAAGTTTACATACAGTGATATGAATGTCATGGCAATATTTAGGCTTTCAGTAATTTCTTTGAACTGTTCTTTTTCTGTGGCGGAATGATTTGCACAGCATACATCTTTAATTAAAAAAACACTAGAATTTGGTGCACAAGTTTTAATTTTCTTTGGGTGTTCTGAAATCAACACAGGGTCAAAAATTTACATACACCCACTTAGATTATTAATTCAGAGGTGCTGAAACTTCCAAAATGTGTCTCATCTTGCCAAGGCCGAGGTCTCTTAACTTCCTGTTAGTGATCATGATTGACTACAGCTGGTAGCTTCTCTGTGCTTTCATAAAAAGGGTTTGTTTATAGCACTCATTGGATTGACCAACACACAGTAAAATGGGAAAGTCCAAGGAGCTCAGTGCAGATCTGAGAAAGAGGATCACAGATATACACAACTCCGGAATGTCTCTTGGAGCCATTTCTAAATAACCTGCAAATTCCAAGATCAGGTCAAACAATTGTATGCAAGTTATTGTGAGGTGCAGTCACTTTGCCAAGCTACTTTGCTTCAAGAAAACCCAAAGTGTCACCCTCAGCTGAAAGGAAATTGGTTTGGATGGTCAAGAACAACCTGAAAACCACCATGGCACAGCCCTGCCATGAACTGGAAGCTGATGGATCATTGTCTACAGTTCAGATCACCATGGACTAAGAGGCTGCAATCCAAGAAATAACCCCCTGCTCCAAAATTGACACCTTCAAGCTTAACTAAAGTTTGAAGCTGACCACACGGACAAAGAAAAAGCCTTCTGGAGGAAAGCTGTATGGTCAGATGAGACAAAGATTGAGTTGTTTGGCCACAATGACCACCATGTACAGAGGGACACTGTACCAGCTGGTGGTGGTGGTAGGGTCATCATGCTCTGGAGCTGTTTTGCTGCCAGTGGAACTAAGTGGATGGAATAATGAAGAAGCAGGACTACCTCAGAATTCTTCAGCATAAACCATCAGAAACTTGAACATGGCTTGGGAGTTACAACAGGACAATGAACCCAAATATGCATCAGAGCTGGCTGTGGAGGATAAAGCAGGCTAACATTAAGCTTAAAACAAGTCCTGACTTCAACCCTATTGAAAATCTATGGACCGTGCTTATAAGTTGAGTCCATGCCAAGAAAACAAAATTAATTGAACTCTACCAATTCTACCATGAAGAGTCGTGAAATATCCAACTAGAATTCTGCCAGAAGCTTGTTCATGATAAACAAAAATGTTTGGTCAAGGTGAATCTTGCGAAGAGACATTTTACCCAAATATTAGGTGTGCTGCATGTATATTTTTGACCCTGTATGTACAATTTTGACCCTATGCTGATTTCAGAAAACCCAAAGAAAACTTGTGCACCAAATTCTAGGGTTTTTTAATTAAAGATGTATGCTGTACATTCTGCCACAGAAAAAGAACAGCTCAAAGAAATTACTGAAAGCCCAAATATTGCCAGGAGATTCATATCCAAGATGACATTCATGTCACTGTATGTAAACTTCTGACCGCAGCTGTAAGTAATAACCAGAGCTAACTTCTTTTGTGTATGGTCAACAGCATTAAACATTTATTATAAACAGATACAAAGTATGTCACATTGTTCTTTAAAAAAAAAAGTGAATAAAATGTCAGTCAAATTGGTGTTGTCTAAGGTGGTGTTTACATTAGACCGTATCGTTTTTGTCGCAGATGCACTGTCTGTGCACATTAAAACACCGGGAAACGACTCCACAGGCGGAACAGTTTGAATCCGCCAGGGCCCACGTATTCAACCCAGTACGTATCTGATCCGGTGCTGTGTAAACATTGAGGAACGAGGATACGCAGTGCTGAGCTCTAGCTGACGTCGTCATTGGACAACGTCACTGTGATATCCACCTTCCTGACTCGCTGGCGTTTGGTCATGCCACGTTGGTCATGTGACGCGACTGCTGAAAAACGGCGCGAACTTCACTTCCTGCTATTTGTCCCGAATCACTGCTCATGCGCTTCACTCGCGCGCTCTGTGCGCTGCGCAGGGCCGGAGTGCGCACCCTTCAGAGGGCACTCGCTGTTCAGGGCGGAGTGATTTGGAGCGCAGGATGCCTGCGGAGCCGAGCGTATCCGTGTATTGGCGTTGCTGTGTGCACGCGAATCGTTTTAAAAACGTTAATCTGATGATCCGCTGATACGGTCTAATGTAAACACCACCTAAGAGGAATAAAATACTTTGAGACACATCACACCACATTGTTGATTTATTTACCTATAACAGCACACCCCCAAGTTGTGTGTGGTTCCCCCCCCTTTACATAATTGAAATGTACATGTGTCCTGTATTTGTGTGTATTTAGAAAGATGGTTCGAGTGGATACAGTGCTGCATGTCATGAGAAGAGTGCAGATGAAATCATACTACAGACAAGCTGTTATTAAAGTGAGCTCACATATCGAGCTGAGAAAGCCTGGAAGTTTTTTTTTTTTTGTATATAAGAAACTTCTCTGGGTTGGGAAAAACTTTATTTCAGTTTACCATCTCTTTCTTCAGGCTGCTCAGAGTCCAGAATTCCCTGATGGCTTTATGGATGGTGAAGCATTTGAGAGGCTGTTTGATGAATTAGATAAGGAACATATCAAAGAGGTAATGTTCTCTGCTTTGAGGAAGTTGTTTGTATAAATGTATCTAGATACCACTGAGGAGCTTTCTGTATTTGCATGTGTGTACATCTTTAGTTACTTCGGAAAATATTTGCAAATGATGATATTTGCTCTTTGTCCTCTAGCACCCACCGAACCCAGAGTACAGCTCCTCGTTCCTACAGTTGATCCAAAACTTGTGTAGTCATTACTACTTCACTGTGGTGGGAAACGTTGTAGCCCTCGCCAACGTCATCTGCATCTGTGTGAGTAGCCATTTTATTTTATTTTATTTATATCAAATAACATTTTCTTACACAGTTACACAAAACAGAAGTGGTTATAATGTAAATTGAAGTTTTGTAAAACCAATGCCAGAAAGTCAGACATTACATTATACTGGTCCATGTTGCCATATTGCGGTTATCATAAGAAAAAAAATACATGTTTGGAAAACACACAAGGTTCCTCAGTGAAGAACCGTGTCCAGAAAAAGACCCTTGATCCAGAAAAAATGTAAAATACCCAGAAATTATCAATTATAATTAGGCATGTAACAATTCATTCAACTTACAATACTGAGTTCACGATTTGATTTTCTCACCATAGTTAAAAAAAAAGATAAATTAAGAAAGTATCATTACCGAAACAATTCCAAGTTTTTCTTATTCTTTATCAAATCCTTTTGTTAAATAAAAAACAAACAAACAAACAAAAAACCCAAAAAAAACTTTTGCTTCATTTTCCTAATAATCAACAGTAATTATTTACCCACATTTGTTAAGGTTGGAGTAAAATAATGTATTAAGTAAGTATTCCTTTTATTAAAAAATAGAAAAAAGGTTATTAACAAATAGGTCATTTTCTTAATAAACTTTCATTGAACATTTGTGAAGGCTGTAGTCAGGCTTAAACAGAAAACGACTACCTCCTTTTGTCTTATTTTTTATTTATTTTATTTATTTTTTTAAGCCTTCAGCAGTCTGTAAAATAGAGGTCCAATTTTTTGTTAAATCTGTTTGATCACTCTGGTTTTTTGTTTTTTTTTTGGGGTGCATTGGAGCAGTGCTACTTCCGACCATGGTGAAGTCATGTGTTTTCCCACTATTTTACGTTTTCGCTGTGTAAACAACGCAATTATAGCTAGGAAACACTAAGAGATTGTGCATCCTGATAATTGCAACTCATTTATTTATTTTTAAATTTCATCGATTCAAATAGTCATAAATTTGTATTGCGATTTTATTGTTGCATGATGCATCATTACATGCCTAAAGATAATCGAACATTTCTTGTCTGGACTACTTTTAGCATAGAGGACACTAGCTGGAGTGTGTATGTTAAAAAAAAAATAAAAAGGGTGAGACAGGATATTACATAGTTGTGCAAAGATATGAAGTTTATCTTCAAGTGGTGAATGTATATACAGTTAGGTCCATATATATTTGGACACTGACACAAATTCTTTTTTTTTACCTGTTTACTGAAACATATTCAAGTTATAGTTATACAATGGACGTGGACTTTCAGCTTTCATTTGAGGGTATCCACATTAAAATTGGATGAAGGGTTTAGGAGTTTCAGCTCCTTAACATGTGCCACCCTGTTTTTAAAGGGACCAAAAGTAATTGGACAATTGACTGAAAGGCTATTTCATGGGCAGGTGTGGGCAATTCCTTCGTTACGTCATTCTCAATTAAGCAGATAAAAGGCCTGGAGTTGATTTGAGGTGTGGTGCTTGCATTTGGAAGATTTTGCTGTGAAGAAAACATGTGGTCAAAGGAGCTCTCCATGCAGGTGAAACAAGCCATCCTTAAGCTGCGAAAACAGAAAAAAACATCTGAGAAATTGCTACAATATTAGGAGTGGCAAAATCTACAGTTTGGTACATCCTGAGAAAGAAAGAAAGCACTGGTGAACTCCTCAATGCAAAAAGACCTGGACGCCCACAGAAGACAACAGTGGTGGATGATCGCAGAATATTTCCATGGTGAAGAGAAACCCCTTCACAACAGCCAACCAAGTGAACAACACTCTCCAGGAGGTAGGCGTATCAATATCCAAATCTACCATAAAGAGAAGACTGCATGAAGTAAATACAGAGGGTTCACTGCACAGTGCAAGCCACTCATAAGCCTCAAGAATAAAAAGGTTAGATTGGACTTTGCTAAAAAACATCTAAAAACGCCAGCACAGTTCTGGAAGAACATTCTTTGGACAGATGAAACCAAGATCAACCTCTACCAGAATGATGGAAAGAAAAAAGTATGGCGAAGGTGTGGTACAGCTCATGATCCAAAGCATACCACATCATCTGTAAAACACGGCGGAGGCAGTGTGATGGCTTGGGCATGCATGGCTGCCAGTGGCACTGGGTCACTAGTGTTTATTGATGATGTGACACAGGACAGAACAGCCGGATGAATTCTGAGGTATTCAGAGACGTACTGTGTGCTCAAATGCAGCCAAACTGATTGGTCGATGTTTCATAATACCGATGGCCAATGACCCAAAACATAAAGCCAAAGCAACCCAGGAGTTTATTAAAGCAAAGAAGTGGAATGTTCTTGAATGGCCAAGTCAGTCACCTGATCTCAACCCAATTGAGCATGCATTTCACTTGTTAAAGACTAAACTTCAGACAGAAAGGCCCGCAAACAAACAGCAACTGAAAACCGCTGCAGTAAAGGCCTGGCAGAGCATTAAAAAGGAGGAAACCCAGCGTCTGGTGATGTCCATGAGTTCAAGACTTCAGGCAGTCATTGCCAACAAAGGGTTTTCAACCAAGTATTAGAAATGAACATTTTATTTACAATTATTTAATTTGTCCAATTACTTTTGAGCCCCTGAAATGAAGGGATTGGGTTTAAAAAATGCTTTAGTTCCTCACATTTTTATGCAATCATTTTGTTCAACCCACTGAATTAAAGCTGAAAGTCTGAACTTCAACTGCATCTGAATTGTTTTGTTCAAAATTCATTGTGGTAATGTACAGAACCAAAATTAGAAAAATGTTGTCTCTGTCCAAATATTTATGGACCTAACTGTATTCATGCGTGAGTGAGGCAAACGAGTGAAAACTATTTTTCAACACAAGAAGATAAACTTCATATCTTTGCACCACCATGTAATGTTCTTTTATATTCTATGGACACAGCCACAAAAAAAAAGGAAGTTGATCAAAATATTTTTAATTGTGAACCAGTTTGCCATTTTGACAGCGCATGTCCAGTCAGCAGGAAAACACTGGAAATGATGTCATTGGGGTGAAATATCGGGAATTGTTATACATGCAGGACACTTTTTTTTTTTTTTTTTTTTATGGAATAAATACGTGTGTTCTATTCCCTTCTAGCTGGTTTCATTCACTTGGTTTGACAGCATGCAATATCGTTAGCATATTGCTTATCCTGCGTGTATTACCTCACTCTACCCAATGGAGAATGAGCGTTGAATGAGGTTTACGATATTGCATGGTTGTCAAGACATAACGTCACACATCTGAGCTCATGCAAATATTCAGTAAGAGAGTTTTCTGCTGCACATGCACAAACATTGCTTTGTTTGCCGGGAAAGAGTAAAACACGTTGAACACCTGAAAGGCTACCAAAACTTCATTACATATTCTTCACGCATACAGTATTTACAAGAGAAAAACATATCAACAGACATTGAAAAACTGGGTGAGTATGTATGTAAATAATATTGGCTGGCTTTTTTTTGTGGCATATCAGATATATTCCATTCAGCTAGCATGATCTTGAACTCCTTCAACTCGTTCAGTATCATGGTAGCTGAATGGAATATATCTGATATTTCACTCAACACCAGCCAGTATTATTTAAATATGTCCCTCAGATCCACGATGTATTTCATATGAAAAGTAAGAGTTTTTCAACACGAGAAGATAAACTTCATATCTTCAAGCCAACATGTGATTGTTATATAGACACATTCACAAAGTATCCAAATTTGTCAAAATTCATTGATTTCCTCACGAGTGACATATAGAGATTTGTCATGGTTTTTGTTCTCAATGTCCTGGATATAGCTCATATGAAAAATACACGTGGTGTATTTCCCAGTAAAACACTGCTGTCCATATAATATAAGCAGACATGAAATTATAACAGGGAGGAGTGTTGATGATTTTTTTTTTTTTTTGGGGGGGGTGACAGATGCACCTTTTTTTGTTGTTGTTGTTTTGTGAAGTTTCTGAGCATCGTTAAGAAATCTATAAAATTGTGTTTTGCAGACCATCTTGGTGCTGGATTCAGAAAAGAATGTAAATGAAAGGAATGATTACTACATGGAGGTAATTTTATTCTGAATGACTGCTTGCAGTATCATAAGGGTGCTTTCATGCGTCCAAAAAAAGACTCACATGATATGCACACTAACCACAAAAAGACTCTTACCGGTCCTTTCACAAACAAGATCAGCTAATTAACTAACAGAGTTTGCTCTCTATGAAATAAAGTTTGGTTTAACTGAGGTGTTGAGGTGGTTACTTGTCTTTGCTGTAGCTTAGCAAAAACGAAGAGGGACCAAAAATTATTTGCGCTGAAAGCTATTAATTTTGGTTACATTGCATAATTAGAATTTTGGCAGTGTAGTAATTTCAATTTGACATGTCATAAATGTTATTTACCAGCTGGGAGGTCTGTATCGTGAAATACCATGACTGAGGTCTTGAAAGTACTGAGCGAGGCCCTCTGGGCCGAGGTCAGTATTCAAGGCCGAGGTCACGGTATTTCACCATACGGACCGACCTTAAGCTGGTAAATAATGTATTTATTTTTTTCTTTACCAAATTCTAACAGAAAACCAGAGCGCCCGAAAGGGAAAACCGAGCCGAGCCGCCATTTTGAATCCTCATTCACGGCTGTAATGCAAATTGCTTTCTCCTCGGTATACGAGTGCACTTCCATGGCAGGAAAAAAAACTACATTTTGCTGCCTATATGTATGTAGTCCCCTATTTATACAAATAGGAGTCATTCAGGATTCAGCCATGTTTTTGCTTGGCGTTAGCAAGTTAGAGGTTTTTAGCTTTCTCCTGAAATGTGTGTTTTTTTTTTGTTTTTTTTTTTTAATTTTTATTTCTTCTTCCTCAGGGTAGTAAAACTCGCTTTCGCTGTGAACACTGTCGTTATCGCTATCCATGCTGTAAAATTAATGCTATTTTGAATCCTCATTCACGGCTGTAATGCAAATGGCTTCCTCCTCAGTATACAAGTGCACTTCCATGGCAGGAAAAAAACTACATTTTGCTGCCTATGTAGTCCCCTATTTATACAAATAGGAGTCATTCAGGATTCAGCCATGTTTTTGCTCGGTGTTAGTAAGTTAGAGGTTTTTAGCTTTCTCCTGAAATGTTTTCTTCTTCCTCAGGGTAGCAAAACTCGCTTTCGCTGTGAAGACTGTCGTTCTCGATATCCATGCTGTAAAATTAATGTTATTCTCCTGAGAAATGTGAAAATAAATGTTGACAAAAAATGCTATGTTTGTTGTTGTGAACGAGCAAGTCGCCAGAGATCCGTAACCAGGGTCCATAACTGGGGTCCGTACCATAGGATACGGACCCGCTCGCCAGCCAATCAGAGTGCAGGATTTGGACCGTGAAAAAAATAAATATCCTTGCGTTCCCTCACTCATGAGATTTCTACAGTTCTAAATGCCACAAACACTCTGGCCTCCATATTTGTTTTTCTTGCTTAACCCCCCCAACTTGTGACCTGGTTGGTCAGGACATAAAATGTCAATTTTTGGAACATTTTGAAGCACTTCTGTGACAGAAAAAGCCACATGTGAAGCAAACACCATTTCATTTGGTTGAGTGACAGGAAATGATCATCATTAATACTTGCAGTGTGTTTTGTGTAAAACTATGAAATGTACAAGGTAGCAAGAGCCAAAATGCCCCCTAGGATAGACTCATAGAAAACATTATATCCTGTATATCTTTTGTACTTAGTTGAAATCTCATGTCTCCATTTTGACCTTTTAGCTTTTTGATACTTCATGTTGCGTATAATGAGTTGTTTTTTTTGTTTGTACAGGTCATTAATTGGGCTTTTATCATCTACTACTTAATAGAGATGATACTGAAGATGATCGCCTTTGGGTGGAGGGGTTACCGCTCTCACAGAAATAACATTGTTGATGGGATCTTCACCATCCTTCTCCTGGTATTTAAATAATATTTTTCAGAATAATTATTGTTTAGTTAATGTTCGATCAGCAATTCTATTGATGGAGACAGATTTCATGTTTTATAATTTTGATAAACATTTTCCCTGTTCCACATGCAGAATATAAATTAAACCTGTCCCCCCCCCCCCCCCCCCCCCTTTTTTTTTTTAATGAAAAAGGTCCTCCAGGTTTCTATTTTTGTCATGTTCAGGATTATGGATCCTAAAGTGTAAGTGGGTTTTTTTTTTTTTTTTTTTTTTTTTTTGTAAATTGACACATACTATTATAATGCTACTTTAATGAGTATTTATTTATTTATTTATTTATAAATCATTTTTATTGCATTCATCATGCTAATGGTAGCTGTGTGGTGTTCCCAGGATACTGAGTCAGCATGGAAACGTACGTCTGTGGGAAATGGTGCGACTGGTGAACATGCTAATCGTCTTTCGTTTCCTCAGAATCATTCCAGAAATCAAGGTCAGCAGCACAGTCCTTATGAACCACTTGTATTATGATCATATCATCTTCAGTTCACCTTATACACATGCGACAGTCACATTGCAGGCCTGGATTGAGTATCTCATCTCATCATCTCTAGCCGCTTTATCCTGTTCTACAGGGTCGCAGGCAAGCTGGAGCCTATCCCAGCTGACTACGGGCGAAAGGCGGGGTACACCCTGGACAAGTCGCCAGGTCATCACAGGGCTGACACATAGACACAGACAACCATTCACACCTACGGTCAATTTAGAGCCACCAGTTAACCTAACCTGCATGTCTTTGGACTGTGGGGGGGAAACCGGAGCACCCGGAGGAAACCCACGCGGACACGGGGAGAACATGCAATCTCCGCACAGAAAGGCCCTCGCCGGCCACGGGGCTCGAACCCGGACCTTCTTGCTGTGAGGCGACAGTGCTAACCACTACACCACCATGCTGCCCGGATTGAGTATCATTTATACAAAAATATTTACAGATTATTAAAGTACCATATGTTTTATACTTGACCTCCATTTTTATCCATTACTGTTGTGGAAGATCACAGAATAAGTTGGTTCCTGTTATCTCTGATTTTCTAGCAGCTGTAAACAGTCCTTCCATCATTTGTCTGTCTGTGTGTGTCTCTCTCTCACTCGCTCGCTCTCTGTGTTAATAAGACAAACAATACATCTTTGTTTTAAATTAAAAAAAAAAAAAAGCCTCATGAAGACTTTCCTGGGGTGGAAAATGTACTGATGATTACAAAGTGCAGACACTGGAGATAGCTTTACAATTTATACTGACACGCCCATAAATACTACATAAACTTCTTACAGAAAACATCATATTAACGATTATACTTTTTTGGTTAAATACAGCTGTGATTTGGATTACAGCTGGCACTATTGACCGAGGTGCTCGTACAGAAAATTAACTTTCTCAGCTTTCTCTGTTTACACACTTCTTGTTTCTGGGAATAATTTTGTGAATCTGGATAACCACTTAAACATTTATTTTAGTTATAACCCCGCTCCGAAGGGGCTGTATACTGGTTTATTTACCTCTGTCTGTCTGTCCGTCCGTCCGTCCGTCCGTCCGTCCATCCATCCATCCGAAACACCGTTTTTCTCAGCAACCACAAATCATAGCCACTTGGTACCAAACTTCAGCTTTGGGTTCTATACTGCGTATACCGTTTTCAGGTCTGTCACGCATCAACTTTCTGTTTACCGACCTGAATGTATTTACGAAACATTCGTAACACTTTTGTCAGCAGCTACAAATCACAACTGCTTCATATTTGGTACTGAGCTTCAGCTTGGGGTTCTATAGCGTGTATACCGTTTTCAGGTCTGTCCCACATGGACTTCCTGTTTACCGACTGAATGTATTTACGAAACATGTAGGGTGGATTTTGACGCCATTTCAAAATGATAGTTTACCAGGATGTTATTTGAAATCCCTGAGGAGAACACTGCTCTTTACTTAGTTGTTTCAGGGTTAATTATTTGTTGAAGCCAGCAATCATAATAAGTGTCCTATTCCTTCGATTGCTTGCATTCTGATACAGGCGAGAGTGGGGGGGGGATACGTGAGTGAGCAGCAGCTCACAGTTCATCTTGTTTTTAAAAATGTTGCAATATTTATTGCAAAACCCAGTAATATTATAAGTTGACTGTTTCTGAGTGGCTATGGTAGACCTGGCATGTGCCTGTTAGATGGAGTTCTGGCACCATCTTGTGGTGAGGACTGTATATTGTATTTCCATCGTAAATTAACTCAAATTTGCAGCTCTTTCAATGAAATTTTACTCTCCATGTTGAAAATGTGACCCCCCCCCCCCCCCCCCCCCCCCCCAAATTTATGTAAATGGTGCAGGTTCTTGAGTCCATGTTATGTGTATAATTTAGTGGTTTTTATCCCCCCCCCGTTTGTAGTTGATGGCTCTGGTGGCTAGCACTCTTGTGGACCTTGTGAAAAACTTGCGGGCTTTTGCTGGGATTCTGCTGGTGAGTGCAAAGAGTGCTTTAAGGGTTTTTTAGGCATCATCACTGATGAGTTTAGGATGCAGTCTTCATGTTCTCTGCTTTCTTATTTAGGTGGTGTACTATGTGTATGCTGTCATTGGTATCTGGCTTTTCCATGGAGCTATTAGTCCTCCACTCACAAGGTACTGTATATGCATCAGTAATAAGTATATTTTTATAACATTGCTACATTTCCAGTTTCTTTACTGAAAAACGTACCACAAACAGTCAGGATTAACCCAGAATTGACATAGTGAGAGCTTGGTGTGTGCTGGGGGGGATGGTGGGGATCATCCCCCCCCCCTGGTTTTTATCTCTGCTGAAAAAAAATCCTCGGGGACAACCCCGTCAATAAAACAAACAAACCAACAAAAAAAGTTGACATGACAGGCATGTTGTGACAGTTTTCTATGGTCTACATTGCACTCACTTTCAAAATGACCCGAAGTGGCAGCTTTGATGTTCACAAACGTCCCCAGCAAATAGATACATTGTAGATAATAACAATATCCAGAGTGTGAACATGGATTTAGCGCCATGAATCACATCCTTACTGATGAGCGCAACAGAATGAATGTATCCACACTGACAGCCTTCTTTTCCTCGCTGTCAATGGGCCAGACGTGCGTTCCTTCCCTGCTGAGAAATTCGCAGAAATGTGGATTAAAGAAGGGCGAAACGCGGCGGAGAGCGCACCGACGGGAAAGCAGAAAAGGCCACATGAACTGCGCCATCAGAACAAACTGTTCCTTTAGTATTCATGTATTTTAGTGATTTTCGAGTCACTGTCCATTTAATCCGGAGGGAGAGAAACATCACAGCAACGCGACAAGCAATGCGAACTTTGTTGTGTGTTAGTGTTCGTATATTTAGTCAGAGAGATAGGAAGATGAATTTACTATCTCTGGTTTAGTGGTTTTCATTTAGTGTTATTCATTTGATGTCATCGGATGTTATTGATCTGTTAGCCTATTGTTACCTTAATTTTGTGACGTTTCATGATTAAAAAAAAAAACATCCCCCCTTCTGGTTTTTTGACAAATTGCACTGTGTGTGTGTGTGTGTGTGTGTGTGTGTGTGTGTGTGTGTGTGTGTACGTATTTTGGCTAGGCAGGCTGATCATATAATATCGATATTGTGATATACAATGTATTACACTTTTCTGATGTGTTGTATGTGTCAGTATTAATATAACAGTTGCACAATAATTTTCATTGGAAGCAGCTGATAGTTTTGTACAGAAATATTAACTATATTTTTAGTGTTAAATAATTTATTTTTGTAAAGTGAACATAAAATATTAAGCAGTTTATTAGCAAAATGATATATAATCATGTATATCATGTATCACGTAAATGCTTTTGAGTATCACGATGTCACCTGCGCCTAGTACATACCATACACAAGAGTTGCTGATTAAAGTTCAACCCGTTGCTTCCACTTCCAACAGCTCCTAATTAGCGCTTTAATGTGATAACATATTGTAAATGAGATCTTGATATACACATGTATAAAATAATGATATTTCCTTGTAGTGTGGCGAACTCGAGTAGTGAGAACAGTACATCCAATTTCACCATGGAGTGTGGCTCCTATGAACAGCTGGAATATTGGCCAAACAACTTTGATGACTTTGCTGTAAGTATTTCCCCTCAGCAATATGTAGTACATAGTTTAAGCGTTAATGGATTGTTTTAATATTTATCATGCTATATCGTATGTACTTCTGGACCTTTTCAGTCATCTCTAGTTCTGCTGTATGATGTGATGGTGGTGAATAACTGGCAGGTCTTTATGGACGTTTATACGAGATACAGCAATGAGTAAGCAACAGCTTGAGAAGCTGTAATACTTTTTTTGGTTGTTTTAGCTACGTTATACTCTGTACGTTTCTTCATGGTTACAATAATCCTGGTTGTCTTTAGGTGGTCAAAGGTGTACTTTGTATCCTGGTGGTTCACCTCATCTGTCATGTGGGTCAATCTGTTTGTGGCACTCATTTTGGAGGTATGACAGTTTTAGCTGTTACTAATTTATTTCATCACTGTGGGTTTCAGCATGTGTTTTAAGGGATTTTTAAAGTACCTAAACCAGCTTTAAATTCAGTTATGGCCCTGTTAGTAAACTTTCACTGACTGTTTTTGCTCGTTTTGGAATGCTGTCTGTAATGGAAACAGGATGAAAATGTCTGTGTAGCAGTTATGGTGTCGACTATTTTTTTTTTTTGCTGTTGTAAAATGCACAGTTTTTTTTTTTTCCTGTTTAGTTCTTGTTGCTGTTATGTAAATTATGTAGTTTTCCTGGTAACTATTCAAGTGTGGGGTCAGTGATTTTTAAGTCTGAACACTAATATTTGGGGAAATCTTCTTATATGGCTGTTCAAAGAAAGACACTCCCTGGTCTCTGTGGCTACCCCAGGCTGTAAACTGAAATTGTTTGAATTTTCATTTCAGTTTGTTGCTTCACTTAAATTTGGATTAAAAAACTAAAAAAAAAAAAACTAGCTTTGCCTACCTTTTGGTTAAAAATATCCAGCTACACATCTACACGATAAATATGGAAGGCTATTGTATAGCGACAAAGGAAATGCTTAATTACTAATATTTTAAATAGACCAGTGTCTTAATTCAGTGCATATAAGTGTGTGTGACGTGTGTGTGTGTGTGTGTGTGTGTGTGTGTGTATAAAATGAGTATGTAATAACCTCCATGTTTAATATTCCAGAACTTTACTTACAAATGGGACAAAAGTCATGCACTCAGTGTATCGGATGTGGAGAGAACAAGCTATGAGACCACAGTACAGGTGATATTCAGGTAAGCTCCTAGTTGTTTCATCTCTGGTCCTCTCTCTATGAATTTGTCTCTGCTTGAACTTGTACCTCTTGGGCACAGAACGGTACTTTAGACGGTTACATTTTCTTTTGTTGAGATGCATGGTGCTTCTTTGGGTCTTGAATCATTTGCCTGATTGTTGATTGAGTCACCTTTTGATAGACCGAATGCTTTGAGATCACTGCTCAAACAAATTGAGGTGCAGTGTGAATTTAATTATATTTATATTTACAAAAATATTTGTTTATTTTAATAGCACATTGTTGAGACCAAGCACTTTTGAAAAACGATCCTCAGCAAGAAACGCAAGGAAAAAAAATTGGAGACACTGTGAAAATTACACGAATGTGGATCAACAATCAAAGTAAATGGCAATAATTTTAAGATTAATGACCGTTCTTTTAAAAAAAAATCAGACTGACACATGTAACTTTTGTTTGTATCACATGCACATTATTCCCAAGTAAGGATGCAACGACAAAATCAGTGAGATTTTTGGCAATAAAAATTCTCACTGTTTTCATTAGTGTTTACATGGTCTGTGTCACTTCACACCACACCACACTTCACATTCTGTTTGTAGCAGTTAAATAGCTGGTCGAAAAATTAAATGTTACATCCATCTATCCATTATCTGTAGCCGCTTATCCTGTACAGGATCGCAGGTGAGCCGGAGCCTATCCCAGCTGACCTATGGGTGAGAGGCGGGGTACACCCTGGACAAGCCGCCAGGTCATCGCAGGGCTGACACATAGGCTACGTTTACATTAGACCGTATCTGTCTCGTTTTCTTCGCGGATGCACTGTCCGTTTACATTAAACCACCTGGAAAAGCCGGGAAACGGGAATCCGCCAGCGTCCACGTATTCAATCTAGATCGTATCTGGTCCGGTGCTGTGTAAACATTGAGATACGCGAATACGCTGTGCTGAGCTCTAGCTGGCATCCTCATTGGACAACGTCACTGTGACATCCACCTTCCTGATTCGCTGGCGTTGGTCATGTGACGCGACTGCTGAAAAACGGCGCGGACTTCCGCCTTGTGTCACCTTTCATTAAAGAGTATAAAAGTATGAAAATACTGCAAATACTGATGCAAATATTGCCCATTGTGTAGTTATGATTGTCTTTAGGCTTGCCATCCTTCCACTTGCAAGCAGTAAGTGATATGCGCTGGGATCACACACACAGCGGCTCAGTCCCGAATCGTGGCTTGTGCACTTCACTCGCGCGCTGTGTGAGCTGCGCAGGGCCGGAGTGCGCACCCTCCAGAGGGCACTCGCTGTTCAGGGCGGAGTGATTTGGAGCGCAGGATGCCTGCGGAGCCGAGCGTATCCATGTATTGGTGTTGCTGTGTGCACGGCTAACGGTTTTAGTGTAAACGCGAATCGTTTTAAGAACGTTAATCTGATGATCCGCTGATTCGACGTAATGTAAATGTAGCCATAGAGACAAACAGCCATTCACACTCACATTCACACCTACAGTCAATTTAGAGCCACCAATTAACCTAACCTGCATGTCTTTGGACTGTGGGGGAAACCGGAGCACCCGGAGGAAACCTCCACAGACATGGAGAGAACATGCAAACTCCACACAGAAAGGCCCTCGTTAGGTGCTGGGCTTGAACCCAGAACCTTCTTGTTGTGAGGCGACAGTGCTAACCACTACACTACCATGCCATCTAAATGTTACTTTGATTGATTGATTTTTTTCTTAAAGAACACAACATATACTTGTTGTGCGTTATCATCCTGCTTTTAATTTATATCAAAGGTGCTAGGATTCAGTCCTAAAAAGATCCAGTTCTCTGATTATCCAGGCATGAAAACGAGGGTTATGTATATAACCGCGGTTCTATGAGTTTCGGATGACCGCCAGAGGCGGTGCTTTCAGCACATGGATATCCATCACACGAATGTGCAGGTCGAGTAATAGTAACAACAAAGTCACGTGTGACCTGGGTGACGTCACCCCGTGACCCCGGCATAAAAGACCGGTAAACCCAGGAAGTGACCTCTTGGCAAATCTTCTCGTGTACACTCCGAGTGACTGCCAAGCTCTGGCGGTCATCCGAAACTCATAGAACCGCGGTTATATACATAACCCTCGTTCTATTTCGTTTCTCCTGACCGCCAGAGGCGGTGCTTTCAGCACATGGATGACTAATACCAACCAGGTCATGAGGAGTGCCTACCCGTACTCAGTGCTGCTGCGACGGGCCTGGAATGACAGCCGTCGCCACAGGATTATGTGGGACGACATTAAGACGGTAAAACCTGGTGAAGGTGCAGCTGGAAGCCCAGGAGGCTGCGCTGCATATGTCTGAAAGGGGCACGCCCTTCAGTGATGCCCATGAGGCCACCACGCCCCGTGCAGAGTGCGCCCTGACAGCCGGAGGAATCGGGGAGCCACTGTGCCTGTAGGCATGTAATATGGCCTCGACTATCCACTTGGATAGCCTCTGCTTAGAGAGCGCCAGACCCCTCCTCGGCCCTGTGTGGCACAGAAACAGGGCGTCACTCCTACGGAAGCTCTCTGTACGGGACACGTACACCCTGAGGGCACGAACTGGGCACAAAAGTTCCGACCTCTCACCATGGCCCGCCTCGAACGCCGCAAGGCTAAGGGGCTGGTTGACGAAGGTAGCAGAGAGGGTCTTTGGGAGGAAAGAGGGGTTAGGCCACAGAGTGACCCCACTGTCGCCGGAGTGCCACTGCAGGCACTCCCCACTGACTGACAGCGCGTGTAATTCCCCGACGCGCCTCGTCGATGTAATGGCCAGAAGAAAAGCAGTCTTCAGGGAGAGCCATGAAATGTCTGCCGTGAGCAGGGGCTCATACGGTGCGTCACAGAGAGCCTGCAGCACCAAGTGAAGATCCCATGTGGGTACCCGGCTCCGTCGGGGGGGTCTCAACCGGAGAGCACCCTTCAAGAAACGTGCCACCAAGGGGTGGGACCCCACGGTCCTTCCCCCAACTCTGGCATGCTGAGCAGAGATGTCAGCTGCATAGACCTTGATGGTGGCAGGAGTAAGACCCTTATCAAACAGAGACTGGAGGAACAGTAGAATGGTCGGCAGGGGGCAGCATGTAGGCTCCTCCCCCCGAGTTAAGCACCAGTTGGAGAAAAGCCTCCATCTGTTGGCGTGGAGGGTGCCCGAGAGCTTGCAATGGTGTTGACCACTGCCGGCTCACAAAGACCTAGCAGGGGGTCCGGCCCTTCAGCGGCCACACCCAGAGCTGCAGACGGGCTGGATCCGGGTGCCAGATCTGCCCTCCCAGCTGTGATAGCAGGTCCGTCCTCACTGGCAGGCACCAGGGGTCGCCGTTCAGAAGTTGCAGCAACTTGGGAAACCACACTCGGCCCGGCCACCGAGGGGCGACAAGCAGCAGCCCGTGGTGGTCCATCGCAACCCTGTGTAGGGTTGGCACGATCAGCGGCAGAGGGGGGAAGGCATACAGCAGTTGCCTTGGCCAAGCATGCGCCAGCGCATCCTGGCCCAGGGAGCTGGGGCCGTGGAGGCTGAACCACAGAGGGCAGTGTGTCGACTCCTGGCAGGCAAAGAGGTCCACCTCTGCCCTGCCAAAACGTTCCCAGATGGCGAGAACCACCGCTGGGTTGAGTCTCCATTCCCCGGGATCGGGGTCCTGGCAGGACAGCAGATCCGCTGCCCTGTTGGCAGTGCCTGGCAAGTACATGGCACACAGGCTCAAGAGATGTCGATGGGCCCACCGCAGAAGTTGGCCGGCCACTTCCAAGCACTGGAGGGACTTGGTGCCTCCCTGGTGGTTGATGTAGTACACTACCGTAGCGTTGTCCGTCTGCACCAGAACGTGTCTGCCGGCCAGGCCTGGGAGGAAGTGCTGTAGGCTGAGGAACACAGCCCGTAGCTCCAGCACGTTGATGTGCTGCTGTCGCTGCCCTGGACTCCAGTAGCCTCTGATGGTCCGGAATTGCCAGACTGCACCCCAGCCTCCCAGGGAAGCATCCGTGGTGATGACCTCCCTCCGGGAGGGGATAGCCGCCAGCGGAACACCCCGCAGAAGGTAAGCCCTCCTCCTCCATGGACGGAGGAGCCTGAAAAAAGTATCCGTCACCTTCACGAGCCTGTGCCCGTGCAGCACCGGGTGGAGGTGGAGACCGTTGAGCCACCTCTGAAGCGGGCGTAAGTCCAGGAGTCCCAGCGGGACCAGAGAGGAGGCTGCCGTAAGCATGCCCAGCAGGCGCTGAAAGGTCTTCAGGGCGAGTGACCTGCCCCGTCCGAAGCGGCCAAGCAGCAGGCGGATGTTGTGGATCCTGGTCTGGGAGGGGGTTGCCATCAACGACCTCGAATCCAGGTGTATGCCCAAGAAAGTCGTCTCCTGGCTGGGCACCAGCGAGCTCTTCTTGTAATTCACCCTGAGCCCCAGCTCTGCGACATGTGAGAGCACAGTCGCGATGTCGGTGTGGGCCTGAGCTGCTGACCGTGAACAGACGAGCCCGTCGTCCAGGTAAGGCAGGACACGCAAACCCTTTGCCTGAAGTGGTGCCAATGCCGCTGCCACACACCTGGTGAACACACGGGGTGCCAGCGATATCCCAAAGGGCAGAACATTGAACTCGAAATCCTGGCCCTCGAAGGCAAACCGCAGGAACTGCCTGTGGTGTGGCGCAATGGGAACATGGAAGTAGGCGTCTTTCAGGTCGATGGTGGCAAACCAGTGGCCCGCCTGGATGTGGTGTAAGACATCCACTGTACGCAGCATGCGGAATCTCATGGTCTTCAAGTGGGAGTTGAGGGACCTCAGGTCGAGGATCGGGCGGATACCGCCGTCCTTCTTCGGAACCAGAAAATACCTGGAGTAGAACCCACCTTGCTGTCTCTGCCTGTCGACGGGAGAGATTGCTCCTTTCTCCAGGAGGGTGGCGATTTCCTGCCGGAGGACGAGGGACTTCCCCGGATGGCTCACGGTGGTGTGTTTGACCCCATGAAAATGCGGCGGTCGGCGGCAGAACTGGATGCGGTAACCCTCGGTGAGGGTCACCAGCACCCAGGGGTCTGGGGTCAACGCTCTCCAGCTTTGGAGCTGTTCGCTGGAAAAGCGGCCGACCGCCGGTGCGTTGATGTCAGCGCCATCCAGAGCGCCCCCGTCGGTCACCATGGGGGCGACGAGGAGCGGACTGGGTGTAGGGGGTGGCACCGCGGGTCCGGGAGGTGGTGGGGCGACGAAAGTCATCAACCCGTCTGGTCTCCTGGCGGGTGCGTGGCCGAGACAGAGTCGGTGTGGGCCCCCTGAAGGACTGGGCAGCATTGCCATGGTGGTGGACCTGGCGGAGGCCAGCGAACTGCTGTCGCGCCTGGACGACCTGGGCACTTCGGTCCAGGGCTTGCTGAGCGGCCTCGCCAAACAGCTCCCCGGGGACAACAGGGAGAGAGCGCAGCACACGGCGGTCGGGCTCGGCCAGAGGGGACTGTGCCAGCCATATCTGCCGGCGGGCGAGGGTGAGATACGACATCAGCCGGCCCATTTCCCGCGACGAGTAGGCAAAGGCCTGGAGAGCTGCGTCGCACAGCTCCCGTGATGCCGCGCTCGTCCCCTCCAGCGTCTGGGCGAGGGCCAGCAGCAGATGGGACATGGAATTGTCAATACGACCCATTCGTGCCGCCGTGTCGTATCCCCGCACGATGAGGTCGTCGGTCGCACAGCATTGGGTGCGGGGGCATCGGGCGTCAGGCCGCAGAGCCTCGTTGGGTGAAAGGACGAGGGCAGTCACGGAGGGCTCAATGTTGGGCATCTGGTGGAGGCCGTAGGTAGGGGCATCCTGCATTGCTGCCAGGGCCCTGCAGTCACTAGGGAGGTGGGAAAGGCGTCTAGGGTCCGCCCAACACCTCTGTAACTCCTCAATGTATGGGGCCGAGGGCGGAACAGACAACGAGGAAGGCTGTGTGGAACCTCTGAAGAAAGCGCTCTGATGCTGGGCCACCGGGGGCGTGTCCAACCCCAGACGGGCCAATGCAGCCCTCAGCGTTGGCTGGATGGATGAGCGTCCGCCTTCCGACGCTGCTGCGGTGCCATGGCTGGTGGCCTGGGAACCGGCCGGAGAGGTGGAGTCGTGACCGTCAGACCCACCGCAGTCAAAACTCTCCGACGCCCGGATCGACAGTTCATCCAGGCCGCGTGCATCAATGGCCGGTGACAGAAGCGGTGGTGATGGTGAACGGTCGGGCTGCCAGGCAGAAGGGGTGGCTGCGGGAACACTGCTGCCCTGTGGTGGAGGCTGGAGATTCGCCAGCAGGGCCTTCATCTCCTCCAGCTCGGTGGACATCACCTCCACCTTCCGAGCCAAATCGCCCGAGCGCTTCTTTTTCGCCTTAGAAGCGGAGACGCGTGGGGGGGCCCCACGGCGCTTGCTGGGCCCCGCTGCTGCAGCCGGCACCATGTCCTGTCCCCCCAAGGCCCGGGGGATGTCAGACGGAGGATCCAACCAAGCCAGCCTCGCGGTCCGCGCAGCCACACTCAGGCACATGCAGTCTGCGCAGGCCATGTCCGTCAGCCCCTGCCGCAGGTGATCAATACCCAGGCACGAGGAGCACTCGCGGTGGCCGTCCTCCAGCTCGAGGGGGGCCCGGCAGTTGGCGCAGCGAGAGAATAGGTTCATGACACCTGGCTGGCAGAAGGGAACTTAAAAAATAGGGCGAGAGCACCCCAAGTAAGTATCCCAAAATAAACAATCAGGCGGCAATGAAAAACGACCGGGCGAACACACCCGTGGTCGGGAATATTAACAAGGATAGGCGCCGTGCGCCACAGAACTGATAAACAGCGGCGAGAAACACCACTTTAATTTAAATGAATGAAAACCGCTTACCTGAGCGACAACAAGCCGGCCTCCAGCGGCGAGAACACTGCCTCGGAGGGCTAGTCAGCTAACTCCACCGAGCGAGAGCACTCAGCTTAACGGAGTAACAAACAATACGAATACAACACACAAGACAGCCGGCCCGTGAGCAGGCCGGAGACAAGGCTACACAAAATAAGGCGATCGATAATATTAACAAGGATAGGCGCCGTGCGCCACAGAACTGATAAACAGCGGCGAGAAACACCGCTTTAATTTAAATGAATGAAAACCGCTTACCTGAACGAAAGCAAGCCGGCCTCCAGCGGCGAGAACACCGCCTCGGAGGGCTAATCAGCTAACTCCACCGAGCGAGAGCACTCAGCTTAACGGAGTAACAAATCAACGAATATAGCGACAAGAGAAAAGCATTGGTGGACTTAACGCAGTTTCTTGGAGGATGCGTAAGCACAGCCCCAACCCTACGGGTAACGAAACTAACACGCGTTTTGTCCAAATTCCAACTCGCAACCTGCAAACGCGAGAAGATGCAAGAGGTCACTTCCTGGGTTTACCGGTCTTTTATGCCGGGGTCACGGGGTGACGTCACCCAGGTCACACGTGACTTTGTTGTTACTATTACTCGACCTGCACGTTCGTGTGATGGATATCCATGTGCTGAAAGCACCGCCTCTGGCGGTCAGGAGAAACGAAATAGAACTAATGGCCCATTTCCACTGCATGGTATCATGTCAACTCGACTGTACTGGCCTTTTTTGTTTTCCATTGGGCCAAAGTTGTGGATAGTACCTGGCATCTGGTAGTTGTTGTGGGTTTTTTTTTTTTCCATCACCCCTGTCGAGGTTCTAATCATAACTAATTTAAGATTAGCCAGCCACTACTGATATTTTGCCGAACTCTCTGTTAGTAGAACAGATGAGTGTATGTGCACTTTGCCTTTGATCTCTGTAGTCAATAACCATATTAACACTAGAATTCGGGAGGGGGTTGCAAAACTTTTCGCTCCAAGCCAAACGGGGGTGCCTCACCTCTTTCTCCCCACACAAGCTCATCCCTCCCTCTTCAGTGCAGTTATCACCTATGCAACTTTACATTCTTATGCAAATGTTGATCTCGTGTCAGTTTGAGCACAGCAGCACTTGACAAAAAATAAAAAGGTACGTGTGTGTGTGTACTTAACCATAAGCGCATTCACATAGAAAGAATGTATTTAGCAATGACAGGCCATTTTTTAAAGTAGTTGTCATAGTGTTGTCATGTATCAAATTAAAGAGCGTGACGATCTGAACTGAAAACTTGTTTAATTTTGTAAATATGTCTTTAAAAAACAGTTCTGAACATTTTGAAAATCCAGTGTTTTTATAAAATTTCCATTTCTGTCTGTTGCCCTGGTCACAAACCAGCAATCATTTTCCATTGGTTTAATTTTCCATTAATGAGAAAAAAACGCAATCAGAAATTAATAGACCAAAAGAACCAAAAATAAAGAGATTTAAAATTTTGAGTATCAGGATAAGAATTACAGATAAAGGCTTCTTCTTGTTGATCACAATTCTGCACCTAGAAGGCTTAAAAGTAATACATCAAAGAAATTAGTCCATCCTTTGTGCTTAAACATAACAGCCAGACTTTAGCGCCCATGAATTTGGTGTATAGTTTTCACTGACGTCACGGCATTCCGGGGAACGCCCCCCAGCCGCCATCTTGCAGGGCAAACAAAACGGACCATCGCCACTACCGGCTACGTTATTTCGGACGAATTTATTAAGTTATGTAGTCAGTTTTCTAAAATAAAGATCAATATCGGCAAAATCAAGCAAACGGAAGTATATGGATACATTGGACGACATCTCACGACAATGGTATGCAGCCAAACTGTCCTTGATTGGGGGAATTGACCCCTACGAAGTGGACAAAGAAGCATTTTCAAGTGACTATGCAGGGCTGCCATCCATATCGTACCTTGATATTGTGAACTATTTTGTGAATACTAAAAGCGCCTACACACTTGACGACCTCAAAGCATACAAGTCGCTGGAGTCATACAATTATTTTGTCTGTGGCTGGGTCCGTGAAGTCCACCAAAAACAAGTGAGAGCCATGTCCTAATTACAGCCAAGGTATGTACACACTGGAGTTTTAGAGCTCTCAACACTGCATATAAATATGTGTGTATAATATCGAGTTGATTTAAAACAAATTTTACATCCATTAGTGGTATTACAGTACCATGTCAGTATAAACTTTTGTAATATAATTAACTGGTATGTAGGCTTGTTACACAATTGATTGTTTATTTAAACAACTTACCACTTATAAAATGATCGGAGTAGACTTTGCTGTGTTTGGAAGGCTGAAAATCCTTGCGGTTGATTCTTGCAAGCCATAGATTTCTCCTTTGTATGCTGAGTTTCTTTGTTTGCTCGCCTTCGTGCTCCCGTTCAGTGGGAATTCCATAAAAGCTCCGCTTGATGTCATCATCTGACCTATTACGACAGCCGTGAATACAACAGGTGTGCACCATTGCTAGCTTTAAATAGTAATAATGTAACTATAAATGTAAGTAATATATAAATAAATGTAACTCGCGCGTTACAATGTGTGCTCAGTGACCCGTACGGTAAGCTTGCCCTACAAGATGGCCGCCACCAGGGAATCCCCGACTCTGTGACGTCATGTGAAAACTATCTATTGCATTACACAACGTTAAACGCTTAAAGTAAAAGCTCATCACAACACCACACAAAATTAACAACATGTTCCGTAAATATTTTATTTATTCTTCACTAGTTTTATGTAGATTAAACACTTAAATGTCTTTAAAGGCCAAACGAAAACATGCTGTTCTCTCATACAAACATATGGGAGGTTAATCAGCGCAGTGGTGTGCTGTCAAGCCTTGTAACATTCATGAGAGACAGTATCAGATGGTTTAAAAAAAAAAAAGTGTGCGTGTGTGCAAGATTAAAACTTAATAAATTTAAAAAAAGACTCAAATAACATTTATTTTAAGCTGCTTTTACACAGGCACTTGTGGCAGAACAAGTTGTCCCAGCTCAGTTGCCTGTCTAAACACAATTTGTTCTGGAACAATGACACTGGTGGGCACAACTTGTTCCACTTTACAAGGTGGTGCAACTTGTGCTGGAACATCTTGTTGTGGGCGCAACTTCTTCCTGCTTACCATCTAAACACAATCTGTGGTAAGTAGAAGGGCTTCCACGTGCGCGGTAGCATTCATCCAGGTCATTTATCATCCGGACAAGACCGCTTCACCGCAAATTCAACGATCAGTTCTTCTCAAGTGCTTTTCCTTGTCAAATTTCTCCACCTTTTAAATGATGAAGCCAAGTGATTACCAAGCCAATCGCAGTGATGACCTGGACTAAAAAAAAAAAGACATTCTTACCTTCATCCAGCTGTGGGGAGATGCAGATACCCAGTTGGATTTGGAGAAATTGAGCTGCAATGAGCTGATTTACTGCTGAATCACTGGGCGTTTAAACAGAAACGAGCAGTGAGGGGACAATAAAGCAAGTTAAAAACAAGCTTCTGATCGCTGATTTGCGCATGCACACTTTTTACCTAATAAAGACTGAGCGTGTAAACTTAAAGGAAAGTGGGTGCAACTTGTTCCAGGCATAGCTTGTTCCCGCTGCCCATGTAAAAGCAGCTTTAGTGAAGCCGATGGTGTGGACGACAGAAAATAAGAATAAGAAAAAAAAATTTGATTCAGGTGTAGGCTGTGAAGTCCAAATTGATGGTAATGGAAAAACGAGCACTAATTTGTGTAGATTTTTAAAAATTATGATGAGTAAGTTCAGGAGAAACAGTATCAGACAGTGTAAAAATAAGCAGTGTTGTGCAGTGGCATGCACAGACATTTTGGAGGGCAAGTGCTCTGGGAGAAAAAAGGGCACTTTTTTGCGCATGTGGAATACCTTATTATAAAAGTCTGAGATTTAACCCTCCTCTTGTGTTCGGGTCGCCACTGACCCATTTTAGTTTTTAAACATGTAAAACAACCACTTAATGTTAATTTATTACATCAAGGCTTTTTGACTTTGCCAGGAATCTCTAGTTGAACAAAATAGAAAAATAAATTTTTGTTTTCCTAAATCTGAAAATGGTCTAGCAAAAAAATATAATACTTATGTGCAGTTGTTTCTGTATGCGACGGGCTACTTCACGACAAAATAATTACAGCTTGGGCTTAGAGGGCAAACAATACATTTTCACTCGATTCATGTGCTGGTGGGGCAGGGGAAGAGTTGACTGACTGCCCGATGTGTTGTCTGCGCTACGACAAGGCCGTGGCTTCCAGGACGCTATGCTGCTGCAACCTCACATTGAATGCACTGCACGCTTGTTCACGTGACAGAGCAAGAGAGACAGAGGTCCGGTGTGTGTGCGGAGGGGGCACACATCGGGACATTCTTTTCACACACGCTTTTAATGCCGCGGCTTTTCTAAAAGATCATGTCGACATTGGCCTCAGTAAACTGTAAAAAAAAAAAAAAATTCAAAAGGGCACTTTTTTGGACAGAGGGCAGAGGGGCAGGTGCTTGAGCACCACCTCGTGTCTATCTGTGCACGCCACTGGTGTTGTGCATGAATAAGCTAAATGAAAATCTCCAGAATTCTAGTGTTAAAGCAAGCCACGGCCGAAGAGTCCTGCCTTCATGAGGAACCATTCGAGACACTAACTTTTAGTAAGATAGACGGAATCCTTCTTGCAATTTTTTTTGTATTTAGAAAGCTTGTAAAACATAATCAAACTAAATGATTAATAAAAAAAAAAATCTTGGTTCTCGAGCAGCAGCTTTTAAATCAGTTTGTGTTTTCAATATGCAGTGAGGTCAAAGCCTCAGGGTTTCTAATTAAAGTATGTTGCACATTCCGTACTGACATGTCTTTCATTCGACATTGACTTGCCTTTGTGAATGAAGACCACTAATTATTCTCATTTTATTTTTTGCTTGTCTGGGGGAAGAAAAAAATTTAACTCTTGATCGCATTCCAGCGATCTATCACATGTTCTGTGTTCTGCTCTAAAACCTCCTGTAATATGTATTTATATTCTCACATCTCCTCCCACTCCTTCCTCAGACCTCACATCCAAGAACCGAGTCTGGAGGACATAGAGAACCAACTGCAGTGTCTTCCACATCTCCATCTCCCTCGATGGTCCCTGGAATCACACAGCACTTAACCACAGTGCCAAACACACCTGCTCTCCACCACAATCCTGACTGGAGTGTGGAGGGCTCGTGGGACAGACTGCCATGGTCGTGAAGTGGGGTTAGTGCAGAAGACCCTGCCAATGTGCTGCTCAGTTTTCTGTTGAACACGTGTTCGTGACATGGCACAGTTTTAAAACACCAGAATCCTATTATTATATTTTTAAATGTATTTATTTTTTTAAAAGTTTAATACTAGAGCATTCCTATCTCGGTTATAAAAGGGAAATCTTTAAACTTTTTTTGTTTTGAAAGGAATGCTTTAACACGGTGATGAACTTCAAGATCCTAAGAATCATGAGCAAGGTGAAACCATCCAGCCTGGTCTGAGTTTCTAAATAAGGAAACAAATGAAATTACTTGCATATGTAGCTATTCAAGCCCGTTGAACCGTTCTACATTTTGTAGTGTTATAACCTGGAACCGAAATGGGATTATATGTCATGAGTCCACACAAACTGTAATATATCCGTGGGGGTAGGTCAATAAAGATTACAGAGATGGCAAGTCATGACCTTGTAATCCCAATTAAAACAATTCCAGTTCCAGTTTGTAGAAATGTACTGTGGGGGTGAAGACTTATGCAAGGCACTGTACATTGTCTGAAGTGTCATTTGTGAATGAAACCTTTTTAATATGCTCCACTACTTCTTACTCACTCAACCAGTCTTCTAGGAGCACTGTTGAGCTCAAACACAGGCAGCAGATGTCTGTGGCATGGAAATGGTGCGCTGAAGTGACCCTGAAACTGGGCCAGAAGGTCTTTCATGCAACCAGACTGTGTTTTAAAGCTGAGGTGGGAACGTGAAGATCTCAACAGTGGTGCTGCTGAAATGCAGAATTTATTGAGGTGCTTTTCACCTTGAGCATTCAGTGCATTTAATACTCAACATTACAGCCTTGAACAATGGATGTCTTTTGGTTTAAACTCAAACATCTCTACAAATGAAGCATATGGTATTAATCACTGTACAAGGCATATATACCTGTTAACACTTCCTCAGGTGATGATCAAGTCAATAAATGGTTTTGTTCTGGAAATGTGTGGTGTGTGGCAGCATGAGAAAACCCTTCACATAGTGAAACATTGGCATTTTCTACTTTCTGAAAGCTTTTGCATGCATCTTAATTAGAACCACCATTTTAAATCTGCTTACTTTTAATCATGAAAAGGTAGAAAATTCTGACTGCAGCCATTCTGCTACGTCACCTAGCTATCCAACAACTTTATCATTCACTGTGTCTGAGGAAATCGTAGCATGGTTTTTGACATCTTTCTCAAAACTGATGCCCCGTCCATACATTTAACAATTACTCCACAAAATCGGGTCGTACATGAGTTGATAGCCATGTACGACGGGACTGAGTGAAAAAGTTTTATTCTATCCACATTCACTGGATTTTGAGAAACAGAATTTTTATTTTTTGCAAATTCGATAAATAAAAACTTGATACAAAACGTCTGAAAAAAATCATTTCTGCTTAGAATGTAAACAAACCGGTGAAATGACAGCATTTTTCACAAATTGCTACGGTCATAATTCTTGAAAATTACAAAAAAGGTACGTTCTTACTAGGGCTGTAACAATATGCGTATCGAAATCGCGATACGCAGAGCCACGATCCGTGTCGAGATACAAGAAGGCAGAATCGCGGTACACCCTTTCAAACTTCTCAGCCCAAAAACAGAGGTGCTTCCAAACTTCAATTTATGAATACTTTTTATTTAAATTACATTTTAAACTTACTTAAATTTTATTTTTTATATCTATTAGTAAGTTGTTTTTTCGCCGACCTGCGACAATCTTCTGCGAGTCACGCAACGTCCACACTCGCCACTGGCAACCATATGGCGTCCTTGGCCACCAGAGCATTCGTTTCTTTTAAAGGCCAATTTATGCTGACAACCCAGTCCTCGCAGACGGTGTCGCAGATAGCGTCTGCGTAGCCCCCCCACCTTCGCAGACGCTCTGCGCGCACCTCCCAAAAATTGTGACCACCGCAGAAGCCTTGCAGACAGCGTCGCAGACAAGAGGGCTCCGATTGGTCCACTCTACATCCGCTGTACACGCACTTCCGCTTCCCTACTTTCCCGGTTTGTTTTGTTTTCACGACCGGCATTTTTAAAAACATGAGCGAAGATGGAGCAGCATGAAGAGCGGTTGATTGAGGAAGTACGTACATCTATACGACTCCAGTTCTAGTCATTATAAAAAAAAAGTTCTAGTCATTATAAGTAACCGGAGGATAAACACTCCACTAACCACACCCACCAACTACTCCTAGCGACTTCGCACCCCCTTGCGTTGTGCCGGTGAATAACATCGCGCACGCCTGTACTCCCCGCTCAACAATAAATTACAACTGTCTGCGAAAAGCTATCTGCGAAAGCCTTGTCGCAAGAGCATGCAGAGGCCTTAAGCGGTCGCCATTCTGTTTGCGACACGGGGAGCGAATCTGTAAACAAGCAGCTCATTGGCTGGCTAGGTGTGCCACAAGCCAATCACAATCACCGACAAAGCTGCCTTGACCGGAAAGGCATGTCTGCTTGGGCGTTAGCGGCAGTTACGCAGAAGCCTTCTGCGGCAGTTACACTTTGACACGCAAGCAAAGTTTAACTATAAAAATTCCGTAATTTCCATCTGTTTTCCGCGATCACAGAAAATCATTGGCCCTATGAGAGTGAGACAGTGAGAGAGCCACCCCTATACCCCCCTTCCCCCCCCCCCCCCCCCAAAAAAAAAAAAAAAAATCTTAACGGATTTACACGATTTGGAAAAATGACTTTTTCAGAACCGAAAAAAACAGAGCTTCCGGCTCAACAGTATTATTTTGAGAAATAAAACTATCTTTGGATATACATTTGTTCATTTTTGCATACATATTACTCATTCTCTGCAGTGGTCTGAATTATTTGTTATTAAATAGTTAATGTAAGTAAGTAAATGTTAAGTCAAATTTACTACTTTAAAAAAACATTTTAAAAAATCGTGGGTGTATTGAATCGTGGGTCAAAAATCGTGATACGAATCGAATCGTGAGTTGGGTGTATTGTTACAGCCCTAGTTCTTACCATTTAGATACTTTTATTCCATATTTTGTTGCTTTTTTCTTTGGCTTTTTTTTTGGGGGGGGGGGTTGTTTTCGAGTAGCGTTTTTATTTTGTCCTCAGTTGGTTCAGCAAGACGCTCCACCATTTTGTTTTTCTCTACTCACGGTATATAAGCTGATATCCTAGTAGTAGTGTAGCCAATCAGAGCGTGCGATTGCTCATATCCAGTGAATGTGGATAGAATAAATACAGATATCTTTGAAAAGATTTTTAGAGCCTGAAAAATGGACATAGTTAAAAAGTTTAGTTCCTAGTTAAACAGTTTGTCTAACTTGGTTTAAAGTTTGTGCTAGGGATCCGTTTATCAGGTTCATTATGTTGTGATCTGTAATTTATTATCTGATAACGTGTTTGCAATTTAATTGTGCAGCGTTTTATGATTGCACAGAGACGCTGTATAGCTCCTTAATCAACCGTACAAAACCACAATGCAAATGGAGGCTTTGATTTTGAGAATGCAAATGAAGACATGGATGAACACTTAATATTCAAGTGCATCCTTGCACAATAGTTGCATCTCCTCGTCAGTCGGTTCGTACAAAGAAATCCATGTTTGTCATTTTTATCTTTTAGAACGGTTAGGTTTTTTTTTTAATTATCTCTCACTTTGCTTTCTCTATTGCTGAACGCGCAGCTCTTTGTTATTCTTGAGGTGTTTGACAGAAGTTTATGGCATGTTATTGTGCTGGTGTGCTCATGTGAAGGTTTTCAAATCGTTTTTATGGTTTTGTAAGGATGAAGATATTTTTGAACATGCTGTTCACGTGGTGTTTTTTTTTTGGGGGGGGGGTGGCAGTTGTTTGGCTGTTTTACCAAAATGTACCATTATCTGATGGTTTTCCCACAAGTGGAGATGCTGGTTGCAGGTTAAATTGGTTCATTTCTCAATGTTCACTGGCTGTGTATGATCATCAGAGCACAATCCTGCTTTTTAATTTTTATTTACCACATTTGTAGCTTATGAGTGATTTTAATCTTAAACCAGAATTTATAAAAGAGAAAACCGTATTCGTGTAAAAGTGTTTTCTAATGTAAATTTAAGAGCAGTTGTCGAGGCAGTTGATAAACATCCATCCATTATCTGTAACTGCTTATCCTGTGCAGGATCGCAGGCAAGCTGGAGCCTATCCCAGCTGACTACGGGCGAAAGGCGGGGTACACCCTGGACAAGTCACCAGGTCATCACAGGGCTGACACATAGACACAGACAACCATTCACACTCGCATTCACACCTACGGTCAATTTAGAGTCACCAGTTAACCTAACCTGCATGTCTTTGGACTGTCGGGGAAACCGGAGCACCCGGAGGAAACCCACGCGGACACGGGGAGAACATGCAAACTCCACACATACCCCTTTTCCACCAAATCAGTTCCAGGGCTGGTTTGTGGCCGGTGCTGGTTCACAACTCCGTTCAACTTGCGAACCAGCTGAGAACCAGTTTGCTTTTCCATAGCTCGGGGTGCTAAGGGGAGCCGCGTCATTACGTCACTGTATACGTCAGTTACGTCGCTGCGTTTGCATAAACCTTGGCGCGAACATCGAAGTAACAATAACATGGAGAAGAAGAAGAAGCAGCAACAACAACAATAATGGATGACTGCTGCTTTACTGCATCCATGATATCTTGTCGCCTATTTAAAAATGGCGCCCTCTCGCGGTCTTGTTATTGTTGTTGGTCTTAACAACTCCGCCCCCCCCGCTGACGTAAGCAGTTCTTTCCTCTAGCCCAGCAAAGAGCTGGTGCTACCCTGGAACCGGTTTTTCTGGCCCAGAGCCAGTTCTTTATCAGTGGAAACAGAAAACCCGGTTCCAAACTAAGCACTGGCCCCGAACCAGCCCTGGAACTGATTTGGTGGAAAAGGGGTAACCGAAAAGCCCTGTCGGCCACTGGGCTTGAACCCAGAACCTTCTTGCTGTGAGGCGACAGTGCTAACCACTACACCAGTTGATAAACATTTTATACATTTTTGTGAATTTAAGCTGTAAGAATTTGAGTAGGTGTTATCACCATAGTGTACATCACATGGATAGCAGTACATTTTCAGGAAAGTATGAGGAGCTGAAATTAATTTTGTCAGTTTTATTAGGTCTTTTGTTTCATGTTAATACATTTCCTGTTAGTATGTAGGGCTATTATTAAAAAATGTTCTGTTTCCGGTCCACCGGCCGGCTGAGTGCTGTTTGTGCGGGTGAAATTTTTTTTTTTTAACGCCGGTTTTTTGACATTTTTTTTTTCGGGTTCGTAAATCTAAAATCGAACTTGACATTTACGCATTCCCAGGGCTTTCCACTAAGGCTCATACTAGCCAGCCATGATAAATAAGTAGCCAGCCGGGGGAGGGGGGGAGTAAACACAAAATAAACTCCTGTGCACGCAGTTCCCAGGGTTAAGTGTATTTTCCACAGACCATTTATTTATTCACTTTACTCAAATACAAAGTAAAATGGCAGTAAATCTTCTTTCTTTTCTTGCGTATTGCATCATGAGGCGTTCCTGGCTTGTAAATCTCTTATTTTCGGTGCATGACACATTCACGCTGCTGAGCATGCTATGAATTAACAACGACAACGGTCTGCAGTGGGGCTTAGCACACTACTGCCTCCGCCGAGTGTGTGCGCACACCGCATGTCGGGGCGCGGATGAGTTACTCTCCCTTGATCAGCGGTTCAGTTTGACATTATTGTCAGTCCGTTAGATCAACGTTTAATTTTATTAAAATCGAAAATTAATATTTAGAGCCTGTGGGCTACAAAAATGGTCATTAAAGTAGCCGGCTGGACTTAATTGTGTGGCCGGCAGCCAGCTCTTGTGGAAAGCCCTGTCGAATCAGCTCTGCGCATGCGCCATGCGGCACAAAAAAAATGGCAGCCACCATGAAGGAAGGAGATCCGGAGTTCTCAAACATTTGCTTAAGTGTGAAATCGCAAAATGGTATTCTAGCGAACAACAAAATAGTAAAGATTCAGAAAAACAAATCATTCAGTGATCA
Source organism: Neoarius graeffei (assembly GCF_027579695.1). Taxonomy (NCBI): domain Eukaryota; kingdom Metazoa; phylum Chordata; class Actinopteri; order Siluriformes; family Ariidae; genus Neoarius; species Neoarius graeffei. Next base: position 17,632,605 of record NC_083583.1, on the reverse strand, counting down.
TTTTAATATTGTAATTTCATCCGAACTAGGCCTAACGGTCGATTTAGAACTACAAAAAGTCCGTGTGTCGGACATTTTAAGTACCTTTGTAAAAGTTTTGCAAATGTTGCAGTCAGCATTTAAAATGCTAACTTAAAGTTTTTGTACAAGTTTCAGTTGACTTAACTATCATATTTTATTAAATGTGTCTGCTTTTGTAATAAAAAAAGTACTGAAAGAAAAAGCAAACACAGCATTGCGATTTCTTATCCATCCATATATAATAATAATAAAAATCCCTCCCTCCCGACTGAAATTATTTTTGCCTACAAGGTGGACAGGAAACGGATTTTTTTTTTAAGGATGGCCTAATGGTGTAGTTTTGAATTCGTGGTATATAGCTAATCACGTGCACTTTTCAGGTGTGTTAAAAGTGAACACTTTCAGTTCTTTCTTCATTTTGTGTTGTATCTGAAGTCACATACACTACAAATGTGGTAGATAATATTAGACTGAAAAAGGGTTTTATTTTAATTAATTTCTTTTCAAAGAGATAATGCTTTCAAAAACGCACAGGATTTGGTGAAATGTTGATGTATGATTTCATATCAGTAATAAAAGAAACATTTGGTTTAGTAGTAGACTGGCACAATTATTGGATCATTTTAAACACAATGAACTGTTTAGATTTATAAATAAAATGGTTCAAGACCATTTAAAGGGAATCACTGCATGGAGCCATTTTTGTTACTCAGTATGTGAATAAGATTTTATTGCAACTTTTATAGTCGGTGTTGGATACGAATCTTTTAAGATGTCATGATTTAATAAAAAATGTGTATAATATAAACATGTGTGTCTCTGATACCATTTGACTGGTTATTTCAGTGTTCTGAGATACAACCCCGATTCCAAAAAAGTTGGAAAAAGCAGAATATGATAATTTGCAAGTTATGGAAACCCTATATTTCACTGAAAATGGTACAAAGACAACATACAGTGGTATACAAAAGTTTGGGCACACCTGGTCAAAATTGCTGTTACTGTGAACAGTTAAGCAAGTTGAAGATGAAATGATCTCCAAAAGGCATAAAGTTAAAGATCACTCATTCCCTTTATATTTTAAGCAAAATCAAATTTTTTATTTTCATCTTTTACATTTTCAAAATGACAAAAAAGGAAAAGGGCCTGTAGCAAAAGTTTGGGCACCCTGCATGGTTAGTACCTAGTAACACCCCCTTTGGCAAGTATCACAGCTTGTAAACACCTTTTTGTAGCCAGCTAATGATCTTTCAGTTCTTACCTGGGGGATTTTCACACATTCGTCCTTGCAAAAGGCTTCCAGTTCTACAAGTTTCTTGGGCTGTCTTGCATGCACTGCTCTTTTGAGATCTATCCACAGATTTTCAATGATGTTTAGGTGAGGGGACTGCGAGGGCCATGGCAAAACCTTCAGCTTGTGCCTCTTGAGGTATTCCATTGTAGATTTTGAGGTGTGTTTTGGATCATCGTCTTATTGTAGGACCCATCCTCTTTTTAACTTCACCTATTTTACAGATGGTGTGATGTTTGCTTCCAGAATTTGCTGGTATTTATTCAAATCCATGCTTCCTTCGACCAGTGAAATGTGTCCTGTGACACTGGCTGCAACGCAACCCCAAAGCATGATCGATCCACACCCATGCTTCAGAGTTGGAGAGGTGTTCTTTTCCTGGAATTTGGCACCCTTTTTTTCTCCAAACATACCTGGGATAGGCTCCAGCTTGCCTGCGACCCTGTAGAACAGGATAAAGCGGCTAGAGATAATGAGATGAGATGAGATAATGAGATGAGATACCTTTGCACATTGTGGCCAAAAAGTTCTATTTTGATTTCATCAGTCCACAGGACTTGTTTCCAAAATGCATCAGGCTTATTTAGATGTTCATTTGCAAACTTCAGATGCTGAATTTTGTGGCTAGGACGCAGGAAAGGTTTTCTTCTGATGACTCTCCCATGAAGGTCATATTTGTTCAGGTGTCGCTGCATAGTAGAACAGCGCACCACCACTCCAGGGTCTGCTAAATCTTTCTGAAGGTCTTTTGCAGTCAAACAGGGGTTTTTATTTGCCTTTCTAGCAATCCAACGAGCAGTTCTTTCAGAAAGTTTTCTTCATCTTCCAGACCTCACCTTGATCTCCACTGTTTCTGTTAACTGCCATTTCTTAATAACATTACGATCTGAGGAAACAGCTACCTGAAAACACTTTGCTACGTTCTTGTAGCCTCCTTCTGCTTTGTGAGCATCAGTTATTTTATTATTCAGAATGTGAAGGAGTTGCTTAGAGGAGCCCATGGCTGTTGATTTTAGGGACAAGTTTGAGGAGTCAGAGAATTTATACAGCTTCGAAATCTGCATCATCTGACCTTTCCTAACGAAGAATTTGAACAAGCCACAGCTCAATAAGCTAATTAAGATCTGGAACCTTGGTAAAAGTTACCTAAGAACTCAAATGTATTGGGGTGCCCAAACTTTCACATGGTGTTCCTTTTCTTTTTTCACTCTCCAATTGTACAAAACAAAAATAATACACAAATCTTGCATAAAACGCTGAAAAGAAATGTCATCTTTACCTTTATGCCTTTTGGTGATCAGTTCATTTTCTGCTCACTTAACTATTCACAGTAACAGACATTTTCAGTAAGAGTGCCCAAACTTTTGCATGCCATTGTATGTTGAAACTGAAAAATCGGGGGGGTCTTTTTTTTTTTTTTTTTAATATATGCTCATTTTGAAATTGATGTCAGAAACATGTTTCAAAAAAGGTGGGACAGGGGCATGTTTACTACTGTGTTGCATCACCTCTATTTTTAACAACACTGTCAATGTTTGGGAACTGAGGAGACCAATTGCTGTACGGTAGTTTTGAAAGAGAAATGTTGTCCCATTCTTGCCTGATATACAATTTCAGTTGCTCAATAGTTCGGGGTCTCCTTTGTCATATTTTGTGCTTCATAATGCACCAGATGTTTTAAAAGAGAGACAGGTTTGGACTGCAGGCAGGCCAGTTTAGCACCTGGACTCTCTTACTATGGAGCCATGCAGTTTTAATATGTGCAGAAAGCTGTTTGGCATTGTCTTGCTGAAGAAGGAAGGCCTTCCCTGAAAAAGATTTTGTCTGGATGGCAGCATATTGCTCTGAAACGTGTAAATATCATTCAGCATTAATGATGCCTTCCCAAATGTACAAGCTACACATGCCATGTGCACTAACGTCCCTTCATACCATTACAGATGCTGGCTTCTGAACTGTGCACTGATAACGAGCTGGATGGTCCCTCTCCTCTTTAGCCTGGAGGATGTGGTGTCCATGATTTTCTAAAAAGAATTTCTACTTTTGATTCTTCAGACCTCGGGACAATTTTCCACTTCGCCTCAGTCCATCGTAAAAGAGCTCGGGCCCAGAGAAGGTGGTGATGTTTCTGGATGTTGTTTATATCTGGTTTTAACTTGCATTTGTGGATGCAGTAATGAACTGTTTTCACAGACGATGGTTTTCTGAAGTGTCCCTGAGCCCATACAGTGATTTCCACTATAGACACGTGTCGGTTTTTAATGCAGTGTCCCCTGAGGGCCTGAAGATCACAGGCATCCAATGTCAGTTTTCAGCCTTGTCTCTTGCAGACAGAGATTTCTTCAGAGTCTCTGAATCTTTTAATGATGTGTACCATGGATGATGTGATCCCCAAATTCCTTGCAATTTTACACTGAGGAACATTATTCTTAAATTGTTGCACTGTTTGCCCATGCAGTCTTTCACAGAGTGGTGAACCCCTCCCCATCTTTACTTCTGAGAGACTCTGCCTCTCTGGGATGCTCTTTTTATACCTAATCATGTTACTGACCTAATAATAAGTTTACCTTATATCGTGCCTTTCTCAAACCCAAAGTCACTTTACACTACTACTACTACTACTACTAATAATAATAATAATTTTTTTTTAAAGTCCACCAATGAGAGTCAGGATGTAATTCTAGTGGTGTAGCTGCCCACAGTCCAACCAAAAGGCGCATGAAGGTAAATCCCATACCGCCTGTACAGCCGCTACGATGCCATCAGGCAACATCGCTTGGAACACCATGCCATGGCTCCACAAAGCGAGCACAGAAGCATTGCCGCACAGAGCACTGGTATGTCCCAAACTGCATGTACAGCCACTGCAATACCACCAGGCAACATCGCTAAGAACACCACACCAAGCACAGAAGCACCGCCGCACAGAGCACTGGATAACCCTGATGTTTAAAAAAGGCAACAAGCTTGCTGCAGACCTGTTGCCAATTAATTAGTTTTTAACATTACACAACTTTTTTTCAGTCTTTTGTTGCCCTGTCCCAACTTTTCTGAAACGTGTTGCTGACATCAAATTCAAAATGAGCATGTGTTTTTCAAAAAACCAATAAAATTTCTCAACTTCAGCATTTCATATGTTGTCTTTGTACTATTTTCAATGACATATAGGGTTTCCATGATTTGGAAATCACTGGATTCTCATCTCATCTCATTATCTCTAGCCGCTTTATCCTGTTCTACAGGGTCGCAGGCAAGCTGGAGCCTATCCCAGCTGACTACGGGCGAAAGGCAGGGTACACCCTGGACAAGTCGCCAGGTCATCACAGGGCTGACACATAGACACAGACAACCATTCACACTCACATTCACACCTACGGTCAATTTAGAGTCACCAGTTAACCTAACCTGCATGTCTTTGGACTGTGGGGGAAACCGGAGCACCCGGAGGAAACCCACGCGGACACGGGGAGAACATGCAAACTCCGCACAGAAAGGCCCTCGCCGGCCACGGGGCTCGAACCCGGACCTTCTTGCTGTGAGGCGACGGTGCTAACCACTACACCACCGTGCCGCCCTCACTGCATTCTGTTTTTATTTATGTTTTACACAGTGTCCCAACCTTTTTTTGGACTTGGACCTATTTATACATTTGAATAAAATAGGATATTGTCATAAAGGTGAAGTCTTTGTGGGGTTTTTTTTCCAAGCATCTTTCTCTTTTGTTCATTCTTGAGCACTGTTGAATTCTTGATTCTGATTGGTCAGAAGGTGTTGATTTTAATTTACGGTATAATAGCAGCTCTGATAGTAGAAATATTAATGTGCTCATTATAGTGTTATTGTTTCTATAGTAGCAAATTCTACATTAAAACTTTTATAATATAATGGTTACCAAATTGGGGCGGCACGGTGGTGTAGTGGTTAGCGCTGTCGCCTCACAGCAAGAGGGTCCGGGTACGATCCCCGTGGCCGGCGAGGGCCTTTCTGTGTGGTGTTTGCATGTTCTCTCCATGTCCGCGTGGGTTTCCTCTGGGTGCTCCGGTTTCCCCCACAGTCCAAAGACATGCAGGTTAGGTTAACTGGTGGCTCTAAATTGACCGTAGGTGTGAATGTGAGTGTGAATGGTTGTCTGTGTCTATGTGTCAGCCCTGTGATGACCTGGCGACTTGTCCAGGGTGTACCCCGCCTTTCGCCCGTAGTCAGCTGGGATAGGCTCCAGCTTGCCTGCGACCCTGTAGAAGGATAAAGCGGCTAGAGATAATGAGATGAGATGAGACATCACACTTTTTTTTTTTAAACACAGTATACCATACATTTACACCCATAACGCAGGATGTGATGTTCTTGATTACTAATGTGGCTGTTGGACCTCGGACACGTTTCCGAGTTTCAAATCAGCTATTTGTTCTTAATTTACCTTTTATTTATCATAATCGATCTTGAAATTCCCGTCCATGGAGAAAACTATTGATCCTGCATGTCTCTGTTTTTCTGTTCCTTTTTAACCACAGAGAGCTAAACACACACATACAGCCTGTTGCATGGGGCATGTTTACACAAAACAGTGTGTGTTGACAACCAGGCCCGGCTCCAGGAACAGTTTACTAAGGGGGCAATTAGAAATCGCAAGGGGGCAAATATTTTTCATATAGTGTGTAGTAGTGATGGCGGTCTGACAACGTGTTTCAAACAATTAACTGCGCCAACCACAAAACCACGGCCCCGAAGGTTGCTTTAGTCCGGGAAAATCATGTGGCATATTACCAGGGCAGTTGCGCTTTATCAACTCCCGTGCCCACCTGTTACCCCTCCCCTCCAATTTTCTCACAGACACGCGTTACAACCGGAAAGATGCCAAACATAAAACAACACACACAAACCTACAGGCAAGTCCTTTACATTTAAAATACATACAAATAGCTCCGCGGCATGAAAACAAAACGTCAATGCAAGTCTAAGGTACTTGGCTCGGCGGCCAAAATCATAATTTAAAAAAATCAACAGACCCCGCGGCTGCACCAGTAATAGCCTTCCTGACTCGCACAGAGTCAACGCTAACCACTTAATCCGCGATCCCAGTTTAGGCGTGTAGGGGACTAAACACTCTGAAGTGATGAATTTTCACCCCCGCTGCATGGGGGGTGACGTCAACGACACATATTTTTACGCTATTTGCGCACAAAGCGGACCATACACCAACATAAACGGAGATAAACTTAGCCTACAAACATAGGCGGTTTTAAACTGAGGCCAGAGGGGGCCAGTGCCCCTGTAAAATTGCTCCTGGCCCCTGTTGTGGCCCCTGTGCTGAACAGATAAGATTTATTAATTTTGACGTGCGCTGGCTCGAAGATCGGAACTGACATGACGGAGTGTTCTACACGGACTCCTTAAAGCGCTACACGCACACTGTTACCTGCAGCAGAAAGACCAGCAGCAGCGCGAATTGTAAACTTCGGACGTGAGTGATAACAGCTGTCACGTCCGAAGTTTTTTGATTGAAAAGCCATCAGATACAGTAGCGTTGACATGTTTCACTGAGCCATATAAAGAAGTATTTTTTGAGCTCTTTAGACTATGCAAAATAGCTGTGGCACTCCCAGTGAGATCTGCCTCTTGTGAGCGGAGTTTCTCCACTTTGAAACTGGTGAAGACCTACCTCCGATCCACCATTAGTGAGGAGCGTCTAAGCAATCTTGGTGTGCTCAGCATTGAATCCAGAAGGTCCAAGGCTTTGAACCTTGATGCATTTGTAGATCGTTTCTCAAGGAGTCACAATCGCAGAATCTTGTTGTTGTAGTGTTTCAGCCTGCTGTGAATGCTATAGGGTGATTCTGAGACCACTGTATGTGAATTTATTTTTTCTTTCTATTTTTCCCCCCTGCTGTACATAAAGAAAGAGTGAGATGATGACAGTGTGATTTAGATAAAGATAGTGATTGTACATTCAAGTCTCATGCTGTGAAAAAGAAAATTCATTCATGCTGTGAATTTAAAAAGTGTCATTGGACAGATAAAAGGTTCATTGTATGCAAAAATAGAAATCTTATTTTACAAAAAAGAGAAACATGGTTTTAAGATTTATTGAGCACAATTTATGTTTAGGCTATTGAGACAGAATGTTTATCTCATTGTATTTATGCTCAATGTATTTTGTTTTGGTTTTAAATTGTAAACAAAACATTTTGAACGCTTAAATATTGCCATGTTTTTTCCTTATGTGCCCCCCTGAAAAAACACTGGCCCCACCTCGGCCCCCCTAGTAATTTTGGTCTAGAACCGCCACTGCCTACAAAGAAAGAAAATGGATTCACAATATTGTGATTGAATTCGTTTAATTCGGAAGGGGAAAGACTACTCCCGTAAACTGACTGCGTATTGCAGGATATTGCAGAGACAGTGCACTTGTAAGTGTACATGTAAAACCCCCGCCCGCACGACCCCTCCCCTTGTCCTTATCACAGGTCTGTGTGTGCGCGGCTGTGTCAGCATTTCACACATACACCCACAATAACTAGTCCCCAGTAGTTAGGATTGATACATGTGTCTAAAACAGGGTTAATATTAAATTCAGGCTTTTTGAAATAATCCTACCTTAATACAGTTGAATTCTACGATTGCAACGTAAGAATCATGACAACCAATCAGGTTTGTTCTACCGTGCCAGTTTTAGTAGTGATTTATGTGAAATGTATTTTTGTGCAATGCGCAACCACTTAATATTTCGTATTTGAAAATGCAAATTATTAATACGTCTATAATACATTATATTTTCATAAGAAAACAATTAAGTGATCTGAGTCTCCGTTGAGGGGGCAGGGCTGTAGCCACGAGGGGGCGACGCCCCCTTTCGCCCCCCCATGGCGCCGGGCCTGTTGACAACCCGAGCTCCTGAGGGGACACATCAAAGTACACACCCTTTCATCACACCTCCGGGAGGGGGAAAAAAAAAAAACCCATCACCACTCACACGCATGCAACGTTATTAAACAACTACATAACTAGCAAGAGATGGCACTGATCCGATACACAAGATCACTATCGGGCTGAATAGCAGCAAAAAATGGTGGATCAGATATCAGAGGAAAAAAATGATGCAATCCTGTAACAAATGGAAAAGATTGAGTTTGGAAAAAAAAATATATATATTTTTTTCATTGATTTATTATATTTCTACTTTTTCCTTTATTAGATTTGCAATAGAGTTGATTTTTTATTTGGATAAAAAAAGCTGCTTTTTTTGCAAATTTAGTTTTTAGCTATGTATTTTTTTCCCCTTTTTTAGTTAAAATCATTATAACACTTAGTAGTTTTTAAAGAAAAAAACATCAAATGGGTATCTATCAGCTGATACTCAAGGTTTCAGTGTCAAAAAATGTTCTTTGGAAAAGTAAGTGGTGTCATGGCATCTCATCATCTCTAGCCGCTTTATCCCGTTCTACAGGGTCGCAGGCTAGCTGGAGCCTATCCCAGCTGACTACGGGTGAAAGGCGGGGTACACCCTGGACAAGTCGCCAGGTCATCACAGGGCTGACACATAGACACAGACAACCATTCACACTCACATTCACACCTACGGTCAATTTAGAGCCACCAGTTAACCTAACCTGCATGTCTTTGGACTGTGGGGGAAACCGGAGCACCTGGAGGAAACCCATGCGGACATGGGGAGAACATGCAAACTCCGCACAGAAAGGCCCTCGCCGGCCACGGGGATCGAACCCAGGACCTTCTTGCTGTGAGGCGACAGCGCTAACCACTACACCACCGTGCTGCCCAAGGGTTATTTTATTATTTGTATATTTATTATTTACTGTTTGATCTCAAACGCGTTAAGAAGGCAAGAAACTCGTTCATGAATTAACTTTTGACGAGACACACCTGTTAACTGAAAAAGCATTCCAGGTGACTACCTCATGAAGCTGGTTAAGATAATGCCAATAGTGTGCAAAGCGTCATCAAGGGAAACGCTGGATATGCTGAAGAATCTAAAATATGAATATACAGTGGTGCTTGAAAGTTTGTGAGCCCTTTATAATTTTCTATATTTCTGCATAAATATGACCTAAAACAACATCAGATTTTCACACAAGTCCTAAAAGTAGATAAAGAGAACCCAATTAAACAAATGAGACAAAAATATTATACTTGGTCATTTATTTATTGAGGAAAATGATCCAATATTACATACCTGTAACCTTTGCTTTCAGTATCTGGTGTGACCCCCTTGTGCAGCAATAACTGCAGCTAAACATTTCCGGTAACTGTTGATCAGTCCTGCACACTGGCTTGGAGGAATTTTAGCCCATTCCTCCGTACAGAACAGCTTAAACTCTGGGATGTTGGTGGGTTTCCTCACATGAACTACTCGCTTCAGGTCCTTACACAACATTTCCATTGGATTAAGGTCAGGACTGACTTGGCCATTCCAAAACATTAACTTTATTCTTCTTTAACCATTCTTTGGTAGATCGACTTGTGTACTTAGGGTCGTTGTCTTGCTGCATGACCCACCTTCTCTTGAGATTCAGTTCATGGACAGATGTCCTGACATTTTCCTTTACAACCCCGATTCCAAAAAAGTTGGGACAAAGTACAAATTGTAAATAAAAACGGAATGAAACCTTTGAGCCAAATTTTCGTTGTGGGTGTAAATCTGTGCCAGCCAACGGTAGGGCGGGGGAGCAGGTTCCTTGCTATAAAAGTTAATATCTTTTTGACAAACATCCCAGTCATTGTGTTTTCTCAAACGGAACAAAGGATTAGGTGTGATAACAGATCAATTATCTGGCGTTCCATTCCACAGCCAGTGTGCAAATACAATGTGAGTAAATGGGCCATTTGAACTGCAATTTGTAGCTATTTTTGTGGTCTGGTGTAATGATTGTGCCCAATTTTAGCAAGGTGTCCTATGTGTTAGCTGGTCTGAAGTTACTGGTGTTTGTTGATATGTTGGAATACCCCTTAGAGCCCATTCTGTTAAGAAAAAGGATTATTCCTTGTTAAGTCTATGTCTGCACAGTTCAAGGCCAGTCTAAGCTCATTATAGTGGCTTCAGGGGCATTGAACTGACTGATGATCAAGCATAGGAACCCTGAAGGGACAAGGTGTATCATCTTTATGCTGCATGAAGGTTTATGATGAGCGTGAAGCACTGGAGCATGACCAGACCTTCTACTGTATCCAAGAGACAGCATTTATTGAAGAACTTGGGTCAAGACACTCCAGAATGAGACCCATAGACGTAGTGGTGCACTGGATAATATTACACTTGACTGTTTTTTTTTTTTCATCTTGTTTGAACTTCAAATCAAGGTAGAAATCATATCAGGATATGTGTGCTTGTCAAGGAAGACCCCAAATTTTCTCAGTCCACAATTACTGACACCTTGGAGAAAATTACCAAAAGAGCTTCTTCCTGTTCAACTCCGTGGACCCTATTGATACACATCATATTAATTGGAGTATAGTTTTACACTAGATGCCCTTCCTGCTGCAACCCTCCCATTTCTGGTCTTGGGAAACAACCATTCATACACACACACCTATGGGCAGGCAATTTAGAGTAGCCAATTAGCCTCAATGCATGTCTTTGGACTGTGGGGGAAACCAGAGCACCCAGAGGAAACCCACGCAGACTCCACACTGTAAGGCCCTCTTCGGCCACTTGGCTCGAACCCAGAACCTTCTTGCTGTGAGGCAACAATGTTAACCACTACACCACCATGGTGCCCAGAACATCTTAAGATACTTTTATGTTATAAAGTTTGTGCATGTGAACTGTCCTCTTAATTCAGATGAAAGGTTTTCAATCAAGTTCAGATCCCAAGAGCTGAACTGAAATGACAATGTTCCAGCAACTATTTCTGTGTTGATAGAAATGTACAGTATGTTTGTCATTATTTTGTTGATGGATCTATCTACAGCCAAGTATGCTCATGCATCTAACTCCTGGCACATTCTTAATTGTTTCCAACTTTTGATTCTTCTTCTTTGAATGAAGGCCCTTTTTGTGCTGATATTTTATGATTATGGATTTTTATATCCATCTGCTGACTTGTGCAAGTCAACAATCCACCTCATTTGTGTTGAAAGCTCTGGTTTTCATCATGGTGATGAATGACATTTATTCTATAGCCTTGTAGGTGGTTAAAGGCAACGTGACTATCAGGAGACTGAGAGAAGTTTGGGGAAGAGGGGAGAAGAAATACTGTAATAACGACAATTTAATTCAGTACACTCACTTTCAGTAACAGCTTTATCCATGCCAGGGTTGTGGTGGATCTGGGAACACTGGGCGCAAGGCAGGAATGCACCCTAGATAGAACAGGAGTCTGTTTCAGGGCAGCATACACACACATTCACATAGTCATTACATAATACCTATGGGAAATTTTAGTTGTAAATAGTCATAGGTGACTGAAAGAGCGTTCAAAGTGTCACTATAAATCTTTCTTCAAATTGATATGAATTTAATTTCGCCAAAGTTTATTCATCGGGTCACATTCTTCTACTTGGTGGAAAAAAACAAAAAAACAAAAAATTGTGACTATCTTAGTTTAATGAGAATAAGGACAGGGTATACACTCCGAAAATGCAAATTAGTGATGGAAAATCACTGGCAACTGTTTAGTTTAACATATTACGCCTGTGTTAGTACAACCCCGATTCCAAAAAAGTTGGGACAAAGTACAAATTGTAAATAAAAACGGAATGCAATGATGTGGAAGTTTCAAAATTCCATATTTTATTCAGAATAGAACATAGATGACATATCAAATGTTTAAACTGAGGAAATGTATCGTTTAAAGAGAAAAATTAGGTGATTTTAAATGTCATGACAACAACACATTTCAAAAAAGTTGGGACAAGGCCATGTTTACCACTGTGAGACATCCCCTTTTCTCTTTACAACAGTCTGTAAACGTCTGGGGACTGAGGAGACAAGTTGCTCAAGTTTAGGGATAGGAATGTTAACCCATTCTTGTCTAATGTAGGATTCTAGTTGCTCAACTGTCTTAGGTCTTCTTTGTCGTATCTTCCGTTTTATGATGCGCTAAATGTTTTCTATTGGTGAAAGATCTGGACTGCAGGCTGGCCAGTTCAGTACCCGGACCCTTCTTCTACGCAGCCATGATGTTGTAATTGATGCAGTATGTGGTTTGGCATTGTCATGTTGGAAAATGCAAGGTCTTCCCTGAAAGAGACGTCGTCTGGATGGGAGCATATGTTGCTCTAGAACCTGGATATACCTTTCAGCATTGATGGTGTCTTTCCAGATGTGTAAGCTGCCCATGCCACATGCACTAATGCAACCCCATACCATCAGAGATGCAGGCTTCTGAACTGAGCACTGACAACAACTTGGGTCGTCCTTCTCCTCTTTAGTCCGAATGACACGGCGTCCCTGATTTCCATAAAGAACTTAAAATTTTGATTCGTCTGACCACAGAACAGTTTTCCACTTTGCCACAGTCCATTTTAAATGAGCCTTGGCCCAGAGAAGATGTCTGCACTTCTGGATCATGTTTAGATACGGCTTCTTCTTTGAACTATAGAGTTTTAGCTGGCAATGGCGGATGGCACGGTGAATTGTGTTCACAGATAATGTTCTCTGGAAATATTCCTGAGCCCATTTTGTGATTTCCAATACAGAAGCATGCCTGTATGTGATGCAGTGCCGTCTAAGGGCCCGAAGATCACGGGCACCCAGTATGGTTTTCCGGCCTTGACCCTTACACACAGAGATTCTTCCAGATTCTCTGAATCTTTTGATGATATTATGCACTGTAGATGATGATATGTTCAAACTCTTTGCAATTTTACACTGTCGAACTCCTTTCTGATATTGCTCCACTATTTGTCGGCACAGAATTAGGGGGATTGGTGATCCTCTTCCCATCTTTACTTCTGAGAGCCGCTGCCACTCCAAGATGCTCTTTTTATACCCAGTCATGTTAATGACCTATTGCCAATTGACCTAATGAGTTGCAATTTGGTCCTCCAGCTGTTCCTTTTTTGCACCTTTAACTTTTCCAGCCTCTTATTGCCCCTGTCCCAACTTTTTTGAGATGTGTTGCTGTCATGAAATTTCAAATGAGCCAATATTTGGCATGAAATTTCAAAATGTCTCAGTTTCGACATTTGATATGTTCTCTATGTTCTATTTTGACTGCAATATCAGTTTTTGAGATTTGTAAATTATTGCATTCCATTTTTATTTACAATTTGTACTTTGTCCCAACTTTTTTGGAATCGGGGTTGTATTTTATAACCAACATTATTGTATTCTACAGACAATGAGAGCATATGAATATTAGGAGCTCCTCTGACAGACTGGAGCTGGACCTTTGAATTTACACAAGCTGAGAACTAATGCAGCTCTTTGTCAGCTTCTTTATATTTCCCACGTACTGGCTAGCAATCAGACTCAGAAATTAATTAACATCTAAGCGTTAATAGTAAAAGAGAACATTTTACCAGCTCAGTCAGGTTCTTCTCTCATACTAGTTGTTCTTGCTGCTCTGTTTTTCTCCCCCTGGAACTGCTTAATAAATACAATGCAAATTATTTTTAATGGGACTTAATATACTTGGCCAGTTCTTATTATACCTGGGCATCCTGCCCAAGTCTCACCCATGTGTGGGAACCACTGCTCTCACTTTGAAATTATGCAACCAAACAAGACGTTTAATACAAATTAACTTTATAGCTGTTCTTTCATTCAGAACAATTAAAATATATGATCCAAAAAATGCATGCAAAGACTTTAACAGTGAAACAAGAAGATGTTTTTGAGAATGTAATGTATGTGTGGTATTTTAATCCCTTCTCACTGGGAGAACTTTTTTCAGGTCTTGCTTTCACTTGTGTGTGTTTCTTTAAGTTCTTACTATTGGTATTGGTCTGCCTAAAAAATGATCTTTTGTGACTTTTTAACCCCCTTTCCCAGGTCTGTGAAAGTTCACTATAGCAGTTTTCCCAATTCTCGTGAACTCTTCATTGACTGCTTATACTAAACTAAAATTTCAAACCTGTTTGAGCTAAAAAAAAAAAAAAAAGGCTTCAAATGTTGGCTGTTTACATACAACCCCGATTCCAAAAAAGTTGGGACAAAGTACAACTTGTAAATAAAAATGGAATGCAATGATGTGGAAGTTTCAAAATTCCATATTTTATTCAGAATAGAACATAGATGACATATCAAATGTTTAAACTGAGAAAATGTATCATTTAAAGAGAAAAATTAGGTGATTTTAAATTTCATGACAACAACACATCTCAAAAAAGTTGGGACAAGGCCATGTTTACCACTGTGAGACATCCCCTTTTCTCTTTACAACAGTCTGTAAACGTCTGGGGACTGAGGAGACAAGTTGCTCAAGTTTAGGGATAGGAATGTTAACCCATTCTTGTCTAATGTAGGATTCTAGTTGCTCAACTGTCTTAGGTCTTCTTTGTCGTATCTTCCGTTTTATGATGCGCTAAATGTTTTCTATTGGTGAAAGATCTGGACTGCAGGCTGGCCAGTTCAGTACCCGGACCCTTCTTCTACGCAGCCATGATGTTGTAATTGATGCAGTATGTGGTTTGGCATTGTCATGTTGGAAAATGCAAGGTCTTCCCTGAAAGAGACGTCGTCTGGATGGGAGCATATGTTGCTCTAGAACCTGGATATACCTTTCAGCATTGATGGTGTCTTTCCAGATGTGTAAGCTGCCCATGCCACATGCACTAATGCAACCCCATACCATCAGAGATGCAGGCTTCTGAACTGAGCACTGACAACAACTTGGGTCGTCCTTCTCCTCTTTAGTCCGAATGACACGGCGTCCCTGATTTCCATAAAGAACTTAAAATTTTGATTCGTCTGACCACAGAACAGTTTTCCACTTTGCCACAGTCCATTTTAAATGAGCCTTGGCCCAGAGAAGATGTCTGCACTTCTGGATCATGTTTAGATACGGCTTCTTCTTTGAACTATAGAGTTTTAGCTGGCAATGGCGGATGGCACGGTGAATTGTGTTCACAGATAATGTTCTCTGGAAATATTCCTGAGCCCATTTTGTGATTTCCAATACAGAAGCATGCCTGTATGTGATGCAGTGCCGTCTAAGGGCCCGAAGATCACGGGCACCCAGTATGGTTTTCCGGCCTTGACCCTTACACACAGAGATTCTTCCAGATTCTCTGAATCTTTTGATGATATTATGCACTGTAGATGATGATATGTTCAAACTCTTTGCAATTTTACACTGTCGAACTCCTTTCTGATATTGCTCCACTATTTGTCGGCACAGAATTAGGGGGATTGGTGATCCTCTTCCCATCTTTACTTCTGAGAGCCGCTGCCACTCCAAGATGCTCTTTTTATACCCAGTCATGTTAATGACCTATTGCCAATTGACCTAATGAGTTGCAATTTGGTCCTCCAGCTGTTCCTTTTTTGCACCTTTAACTTTTCCAGCGTCTTATTGCCCCTGTCCCAACTTTTTTGAGATGTGTTGCTGTCATGAAATTTCAAATGAGCCAATATTTGGCATGAAATTTCAAAATGTCTCAGTTTCGACATTTGATATGTTCTCTATGTTCTATTTTGACTGCAATATCAGTTTTTGAGATTTGTAAATTATTGCATTCCATTTTTATTTACAATTTGTACTTTGTCCCAACTTTTTTGGAATCGGGGTTGTATTTTATAACCAACATTATTGTATTCTACAGACAATGAGAGCATATGAATATTAGGAGCTCCTCTGACAGACTGGAGCTGGACCTTTGAATTTACACAAGCTGAGAACTAATGCAGCTCTTTGTCAGCTTCTTTATATTTCCCACGTACTGGCTAGCAATCAGACTCAGAAATTAATTAACATCTAAGCGTTAATAGTAAAAGAGAACATTTTACCAGCTCAGTCAGGTTCTTCTCTCATACTAGTTGTTCTTGCTGCTCTGTTTTTCTCCCCCTGGAACTGCTTAATAAATACAATGCA
This sequence comes from Neoarius graeffei, assembly GCF_027579695.1. Classification (NCBI taxonomy): domain Eukaryota; kingdom Metazoa; phylum Chordata; class Actinopteri; order Siluriformes; family Ariidae; genus Neoarius; species Neoarius graeffei. The sequence goes on along the minus strand of NC_083583.1, from coordinate 17,616,300 downwards.
AATTATTTTTAATGGGACTTAATATACTTGGCCAGTTCTTATTATACCTGGGCATCCTGCCCAAGTCTCACCCATGTGTGGGAACCACTGCTCTCACTTTGAAATTATGCAACCAAACAAGACGTTTAATACAAATTAACTTTATAGCTGTTCTTTCATTCAGAACAATTAAAATATATGATCCAAAAAATGCATGCAAAGACTTTAACAGTGAAACAAGAAGATGTTTTTGAGAATGTAATGTATGTGTGGTATTTTAATCCCTTCTCACTGGGAGAACTTTTTTCAGGTCTTGCTTTCACTTGTGTGTGTTTCTTTAAGTTCTTACTATTGGTATTGGTCTGCCTAAAAAATGATCTTTTGTGACTTTTTAACCCCCTTTCCCAGGTCTGTGAAAGTTCACTATAGCAGTTTTCCCAATTCTCGTGAACTCTTCATTGACTGCTTATACTAAACTAAAATTTCAAACCTGTTTGAGCTAAAAAAAAAAAAAAAAGGCTTCAAATGTTGGCTGTTTACATACAACCCCGATTCCAAAAAAGTTGGGACAAAGTACAACTTGTAAATAAAAATGGAATGCAATGATGTGGAAGTTTCAAAATTCCATATTTTATTCAGAATAGAACATAGATGACATATCAAATGTTTAAACTGAGAAAATGTATCATTTAAAGAGAAAAATTAGGTGATTTTAAATTTCATGACAACAACACATCTCAAAAAAGTTGGGACAAGGCCATGTTTACCACTGTGAGACATCCCCTTTTCTCTTTACAACAGTCTGTAAACGTCTGGGGACTGAGGAGACAAGTTGCTCAAGTTTAGGGATAGGAATGTTAACCCATTCTTGTCTAATGTAGGATTCTAGTTGCTCAACTGTCTCAGGTCTTTTTTGTCGTATCTTCCGTTTTACGATGCGCCAAATGTTTTCGATGGGTGAAAGATCTGGACTGCAGGCTACCAGTCCAGCCTGGACCCTTCTTCTACGCAGCCATGATGCTGTAATTGATGCAGTATGTGGTTTGGCATTGTCATGTTGGAAAATGCAAGGTCTTCCCTGAAAGAGACATCGTCTGGATGGGAGCATATGTTGCTCTAGAACCTGGATATACCTTTCAGCATTGATGGTGTCTTTCCAGATGTGTAAGCTGCCCATGCCACACGCATTAATGCAACCCCATACCATCAGAGATGCAGGCTTCTGAACTGAGCGCTGATAACAACTTGGGTCGTCCTTCTCCTCTTTAGTCCGAATGACACGACGTCCCTGATTTCCATAAAGAACTTAAAATTTTGATTCGTCTGACCACAGAACAGTTTTCCACTTTGCCACAGTCCATTTTAAATGAGCCTTGGCCCAGAGAAACGTCTGCGCTTCTGGATCATGTTTAGATACGGCTTCTTCTTTGAACTATAGAGTTTTAGCTGGCAACGGCGGATGGCACGGTGAATTGTGTTCACAGATAATGTTCTCTGGAAATATTCCTGAGCCCATTTTGTGATTTCCAATACAGAATTATGCCTGTATGTGATGCAGTGCCGTCTAAGGGCCCGAAGATCACGGGCACCCAGTATGGTTTTCCGGCCTTGACCCTTACGCACAGAGATTCTTCCAGATTCTCTGAATCTTTTGATGATATTATGCACTGTAGATGATGATATGTTCAAACTCTTTGCAATTTTACACTGTCGAACTCCTTTCTGATATTGCTCCACTATTTGTCGGCACAGAATTAGGGGGATTGGTGATCCTCTTCCCATCTTTACTTCTGAGAGCCGCTGCCACTCCAAGATGCTCTTTTTATACCCAGTCATGTTAATGACCTATTGCCAATTGACCTAATGAGTTGCAATTTGGTCCTCCAGCTGTTCCTTTTTTGTACCTTTAACTTTTCCAGCCTCTTATTGCCCCTGTCCCAACTTTTTTGAGATGTGTTGCTGTCATGAAATTTCAAATGAGCCAATATTTGGAATGAAATTTCAAAATGCCTCACTTTCGACATTTGATATGTTGTCTATGTTCTATTGTGAATACAATATCAGTTTTTGAGATTTGTAAAATATTGCATTCTGTTTTTATTTACAATTTGTACTTTGTCCCAACTTTTTCGGAATCGGGGTTGTATTAAACATAGTAAATTGTACAGTAACAATTATATACGTTAACTATAGCAAGTCAATCCGGATTCAAATAATTTAGCTTACTATTAAGTGCTTATATGACATAATTTACTGACTATTAATGATTGCTGTAGCCATAGCCTAATAGCTAGAGAAGCAGCTTTGGGACCAAAAGGTTGCTGGTTTGATTCCCTGAACCAGAAGGAATGGCTAAAGTGATCTTGAGCAAGGCACCTAACCCCCAACTGTTCCCCAGACTGCCCTGGGTATGTAGTATGTCGCTCTGGATAAGATCATCTGCTAAATACCATTAATGTAATATAATATTTGGACTGTATTAGAGCATCCATCCATCCATCCATTATCTGTAGCCACTTATCCTGTTCTACAGGGTCGCAGGCAAGCTGGGGCCTATTCCAGCTGACTATGGGCGAGAGGGGGGGTACACCCTGGACAAGTCACCAGGTTATCACAGGGCCGACACATAGACACAAACAACCATTCACACCTACGGTCAATTTAGAGACACCAATTAGCCTAACCTGCATGCCTTTGGACTGTGGGGGGAAACCGGAGTACCTGGAGGAAACCCACGCGGAAAGCATGCAAACTTCACACAGAAAGGCCCTCGTCAGCCACTGGGCTCGAACCCAGGACTTTCTTGCTGTGAGGCAACAGTGCTAACCACTACATCACCGTGCCACCCCTGTGTTAGAACAGTTTATTTTTTTCTATTTTTCACCTAGAAGCCATGGGGGATGCAAATCTTTGCACCACAACCTCACCTATTTTCCATATGGGCATGACTACACTGATGACGGTGGTGACTATGGGCACTAGGTATATTGTGAGATAATCATAGTTGCTTAAATAAACAGATTTTTGTATTATTTTGTATCGGAGGGTCGTGGTGTATATTTTGCATGTCTTTTATTACTTAGCCTATTAATGAGGCTAATTCATAGTTTAAGCCTAGGTCACAACCGGATGTACGATTTTTTGGCTGTGCGATTTTTGGCGTTTCCCAAATCGCTGCGTTTTTTTTGTTCATGGAGAAAGACACACGTTGGCCGTAAGTTTGTCTTGCAACCTGAAAAAAAACATAAGCGCCCGTAGAGTTTGTTTGACATGACAAAGAACCTCTGCGGCCGGTCTGCGGCCAGTCAACGGCTCGAAAATCAGCACGTCACATGTGCGCCCTCCGTGCGTTTCTTGCGTTTTTTGCACGTAGACCGGCCGTAGGAGCACGTACAGCCGGTTGTGACCTAGGCTTTAGTCAGCCTGAGACTTGTTGATTCATTATTTTAAAAATAGTAATAATAATAGATATATTAAAAAGTTTAATTTTTATATTTTAAATCAATAATTTAATAAATATTTTTCATAACCCAACCAACTGACATCGTTATGGAGCTTTCTGTCTTGTTCTAAAGATAAACTCTTCAAAATCTACAATTGACTTTAAGGTCTAGCATTATGAACTATGACTTCACGCTTCTTTAGACTTCTAACTTACTGAAGCTAATTTGATAGGCTTGCATTTTGAAATAATGGCAGCTTGGGAAATAAGTGGAAAGTTGTAGATCAGCATATCTGTGGCCATTGTTTTGTCCTTACATTGATTCAATGATCCTTTATCACTGGTTACAGCTATTTATTCCCATCTTCATCATCTTGTCATTCGTTTGTGCTGTTTGTCATTGATCAGGCACAGTAAGCATAGCTGTGCTCGATGCCAATCTGTCCTCCATGAACTCTGACCCAATTCGGCCTCCCAAAAACTTCCCGTGTGCAAAGGCCACGGCGTTCCTGTATTGTACGCAGGGCGTGCTCTCATTGGAGCGGAGATGGTTCGAGGATATGCAGATCGGGATAATGCCTTTGATAAAGGATGTGAGAAAGAGGAAAAAATGATGCTAATGAAACAAATGGGCAAAGCAAATAGAGAGAAGAAAGAGAAATAATCTCATAGAAAGTGGGAGCCCCTCGCTGAGTTTGCAGGGGGAGAGTAGGGGCTGCTGTGTTTCCCGCTCACTCGCTCCATTAGCATGACTAGCCCACTCCACTTCACCCCACCTCCTTCCCCCTTTCTTCATGCATACCTCACACAGTTGCCATCGTTAGCAGCGAGTGCGGCCTGTCAGGCGCTGCAGTGTTGGGCTGGGCTGTGCCGATCCAGGCTGGCCCCCTTTGTGCAGAGTATGGATGGAGGAGGTGTGTGTGTGTGTGGGTAGAGGGGGGGAGTGGGCAATGCCGGCAGGGCCTTGCAGCTGTCGCGAGGGTCGAGGCTTGGACGCCTGTGATCAGCCAGCCGTAAAATCTGCCCTGAACAGCTCGGTATTCAGAGCCTGACCCTCTCACATACACTCCCAAACACACGCGCACTCGCGCCAACACTCAGCTCTCTTTGGCGCTAAATATTCCGCAGGCTTGTGGAGCTCGTCTGGCGCCATTCGTTGCGCCCTGCCTGTCGATAACCCTCACTTCCCTCAACCATCCCCCAATCCCCCCACAAATCCATTCCTACCTTCTAACACACACCTCCTTTCCTAAATACTCACTTTCAGAGAAATACTGACAAAATACAGTATACTTAATTAAATAGCACAGTCAAGACTATGGATAAGAATTTGACCTGTAGGTGTGTAACTTTGCAAGGAGACCCCAAATAAATTGGCTGTCATGAGTGGTTATACAGTGGTGCTTGAAAGTTTGTGAACCCTTTAGAATTTTCTATATTTCTGCATAAATATGAACTAAAACATCAGATTTTCACACAAGTCCTAAAAGTAGATAAAGAGAACCCAGTTAAACAAATGAGACAAAAATATTGTGCTTGGTCATTGTGGCAGCGGGGGCGTGGTCTAGCATCGGTCTGTGACAGGAGGGCGGAGTCGGGGAAGTTAAGTGGCAGAATCACTACACCTGTTAATTGATGTGTTTGTGTGTCTTCCCAGTGACCGCGCCCTTCTTAAGGAGAGAGAGTGAGAGCAGAGGGACTCTCTCCACAACCAGACACAACCTGATGTGTGTGCGTGTGTCTGAGTGGGTGTTTGCAGCTGAAAAGCTGAATAAAGAGAGTTTTTGTGAACTCACTTCTGTCCTGCCGTCCTTCTGTGCTCCACCCATTTACACGAACTGCCACAGTGGTGCCGAAACCCGGGAATGAGCACAGAAGACAACAGCCCCATGGAGTCCTCCACCTTCGCCGACCTGATCCACGCCCTCGCCACGGCCCAACAGAGCCAGCACCAGGTGCTGCTCGCCCTCCGAAAGGAGCAAGAACAACGGTTCGAGGCCCTGGTGCTGGCGCAACAGGAAGATTGTCGGGCGTTCCGGCACCTCCTCGCGTTGGCGGGGTCCACCAACTCCACCGCCGCAGGCCCTTCCCCCTCACCCTCACGAAGATGGGCCCGCAGGACGACCCCGAGGCATTCTTCACGCTCTTTGAGCAGGTAGCAGAGACCTCGGGGTGGCCAGTGGAACAGCGCGTGGTGCACCTACTCCCCCTGCTAACGGGAGAGGCGCAGCTGGCCGCGCTACAGCTCCCCGCCGACCGCCGGCTGGCCTACGTGGACCTTCGCCGGGCCGTCCTCCAGCGGGTGGGATGCACCCCGGAGCAACATCATCAGCGTTTCCGCGCTCTGCGCTTGGAGGAAGTCGGGCGGCCGTTCGGGTTTGGCCAGCAACTCCGGGACGCCTGCTGGCAGTGGTTGAGGGCCGACAGCTGCGACGCCGAGGGACTCATCGACCAGGTGGTACTGGAACAGTTCGTCGCGCGTCTACCAGCGGGAACTGCAGAGTGGGTCCAGTGCCACCGCCCGGCGTCGCTGGATCAGGCAGTCGAGCTAGCGGAGGATCATCTGGCGGCTGTCCTGACGGCAGGACAGCAGACGACCTCTTCTCTTCTCTCTCTCTCTCTCTCTCTCCCCTCCTCCTGTGTCTTCTCCTCGCCCCATTCCCCCACCGCGGAGACGGAGGCCGGCGCCACCTCAGCCGGCCCGCCGCACCCGCGGTGCCCTTCCGTGTCTCCCTTCTGTGTCTGTCTCTCCCCCCCCTCAGGTGAGTGAGCCCCAGAGCACTAGTGCAGAGAGGAAGCCCAGGCCGGTTTGCTGGCGCTGCGGGGAACCGGGCCACCTCCAACAGCAGTGCTCGATAATGGAGGTGGGCGTGGTGGTTCGGATCCCCAACGCGCCAGGAGCCGCCCTCGATCGGGCCGGAGCGTATCGCATACCAGTGAGTATCCAAGGGGATACATATCAGGCGTTGGTGGATTCGGGCTGTAATCAGACCTCAATCCACCAAAACCTGGTGCAAGACGAGGCATTGGGGGGAGCACAATTGGTGAAGGTGTTGTGTGTGCACGGGGATGTTCACAACTACCCTTTAGTGTCGGTCCACATTATTTTCAGAGGGGAAAAGTTTATAGTGAAGGCGGCGGTTAATCCTCGCCTTACCCACTCTTTAATTTTGGGGACTGATTGGCCAGGATTTCGGGGTTTAATGATACACTTAGTCAAGAGTGGGTCCTGCCATTTGACAGGGGGAGGTCCCGGTGTTGCTTTGGCGGGAGCAGCTGTCACAGAGCCGTCTACGTCATCTCCGCGCCAGAGTGAGGAGCCGCCGGCTCCTCCTCTCTCTATTGAGGAATCCCTCGCGGATTTCCCGTTAGAGCAATTGCGAGACGAGACTCTGCGGCATGCTTTTGACCAAGTGAGAGTAATCGATGGTCAAATGCTCCAGCCGAACGCCACCCCGTCCTTCCCCTACTTCGCGATTATGAAGGATAGATTATACTGAGTGATGCAGGACACTCAAACTAAAGAGCGAGTCACGCAGCTTTTAATTCCAAAGAGCCGCCGGGAATTGGTATTCCAGGCGGCTCACTTTAATCCCATGGCTGGACACTTAGGGCAGGATAAAACACTAGCCCGAATAATGGCCCGATTCTACTGGCCGGGGATTCGCGGCGATGTCCGTAGGTGGTGTACGGCATGCCGCGAATGCCAGTTAGTAAATCCAGCAGCCATTCCAAAAGCGCCTTTACGCCCTCTACCGTTAATCGAGACCCCGTTCGAAAGAATTGGGATGGATCTCGTCGGGCCATTAGATCGGTCAACACGAGGGTACCGCTTTATATTAGTTCTGGTGGACTATGCAACGTGATACCCGGAAGCAGTGCCTCTTCGCAATATCTCAGCACGCAGCATTGTGGAGGCGCTCTTCCGCGTCATCTCCTGAGTTGGAATCCCGAAAGAGATTCTGACTGATCAAGGCACCTCATTTATGTCACGAACACTGAATGAACTGTATGGGTTATTAGGTATTAAGCCGATCTGCACCAGCGTTTATCACCCACAAACGGACGGCTTAGTGGAATGGTTTAATCGCACCCTTGAAAACATAATTAAGAACTTTGTAAGTGAGGACGCGCGTAACTGGGATAAATGGCTCAAACCCTTGCTCTTTGCAGTGCGAGAGGTCCCCCAAGCCTCCACGGGGTTCTCCCCATTTGAATTATTATATGGGCATAAGCCGCGCGGCATTTTAGACGTGCTGCGAGAAAATTGGGAGGAGGGACCTTCACCAAGCAAAAATGAAATTCAATACGTTATTGACCTGCGTGCAAAAATCCACACACTCACACAACTAACCCAGGAGAATTTGCGGCAGGCCCAAGAACAGCAAACCTGCCTGTACGACAAGGGTACGCGCCTTAGAGAGTTTGCACCGGGAGAGAAAGTACTCATACTGTTGCCCACATCGAGCTCTAAATTAGTCGCCAAGTGGCAAGGGCCCTTTGAGGTCACACGGCGAGTCGGGGACGTCGACTATGAGGTGAAGCGAACGGACAGGGGTGGGGCACTACAGATTTACCACCTCAACCTACTCAAACTCTGGAACGAGGAGGTCCCCGTGGCGTTGGTGTCGGTGGTTCCAGAGAAGGCGGAGCTGGGGCCGGAGGTTCAAAAAGGAACATTAGCATCACGTCCCTCTCTGGTCCCCTGTGGAGACCACCTCTCCCCGACCCAACTCGCGGAGGTTGCCCAGTTGCAGACCGAGTTTTCGGATGTGTTCTCACCCCTGCCCGGCCACACTAACCTCATAGAGCACCACACTGAGACGCCCCCGGGGGTGGTAGTGCGTAGCCGCCCTTACAGATTACCCGAACACAAGAAAAAGGTGGTTCGGGAAGAACTCAAGGCCATGCTCGAAATGGGCATCATCGAGGAGTCCCACAGTGACTGGAGCAGCCCGGTGGTCTTGGTACCCAAGGCCGACGGGTCGGTCCGGTTCTGTGTGGACTATAGAAAAGTAAACGCGGTGTCTAAATTCGATGCGTACCCAATGCCTCGTATTGATGAGTTGCTTGATCGGCTAGGCACGGCTCGTTTTTACTCGACACTGGATTTAACAAAGGGTTATTGGCAGATCCCCTTGACTCCATTATCCCGTGAAAAAACGGCCTTTTCCACACCGTTCGGCTTACACCAATTCGTCACACTTCCTTTTGGGCTGTTTGGGGCGCCTGCTACGTTTCAGCGGCTGATGGACAGGGTCCTCCGCCCCCACGCCACCTATGCGGCCGCATACTTAGATGATATCATTATTTATAGTAATGACTGGCCGTGGCACCTACAACACCTGAGGGCCGTCCTTAGGTCGCCGAGGCGGGCGGGTCTCACGGCCAACCCAAAGAAGTGTGCGATTGGGCGGGTGGAAGTACGGTATCTGGGCTTCCACTTGGGCAACGGGCAGGTGCGTCCCCAAATTAACAAGACCGCAGCGATTGCGGCCTGCCCGAGGCTCAAGACCAAAAAGGGGGTGAGACAGTTTCTGGGGCTGGCTGGCTATTATCGTAGGTTTATACCTAATTATTCGGACGTCACCAGCCCGCTGACTGATCTGACTAAAAAGGGGGCACCAGATCCGGTCCAGTGGACGGAGCAATGCCAGCGGGCTTTTTCTAAGGTTAAGGCTGCACTGTGTGGGGGGCCACTTTTACACTCCCTTGACTTTTCTCTCCCCTTTATGTTGCAGATGGATGCGTCGGACAGAGGGCTGGGGGCCGTTTTGTCCCAGCAGGTGGAGGGGGAGGATCGCCCTGTCTTGTACATTAGCCGCAAGCTGTCGGTGCGTGAGGGGCGCTACAGTACCATCGAGAAGGAGTGCCTGGCGATCAAGTGGGCGGTCCTCGCCCTCCGGTACTACCTGCTGGGGCGCCCTTTCACCCTCTGTTCGGACCACACGCCCCTCCAGTGGCTCCACCGCATGAAGGATGCCAATGCGCGGATCACCCGTTGGTATCTGGCACTCCAACCCTTTAACTTCAAGGTGATCCACAGGCCGGGGCGCAGATGGTCATGGCGGACTTCCTCTCCCGTCAAGGGGGGGGGAGTCGGCTGTGGGCCGGACGGCTGCCCGGCCTGAGTCGGGCGGTGGGGGTATGTGGCAGCGGGGGCGTGGTCTAGCATCGGTCTGTGACAGGAGGGCGGAGTCAGGGAAGTTAAGTGGCAGAATCACTACACCTGTTAATTGATGTGTTTGTGTGTCTTCCCAGTGACCGCGCCCTTCTTAAGGAGAGAGAGTGAGAGCAGAGGGACTCTCTCCACAACCAGACAGCTGATGTGTGTGCGTGTGTCTGAGTGGGTGTTTGCAGCTGAAAAGCTGAATAAAGAGAGTTTTTGTGAACTCAGTTCTGTCCTGCCGTCCTTCTGTGCTCCACCCATTTACATGAACTGCCACAGTCATTTATTTATTGAGGAAAATGATCCAATATTACATATCTGTGAGTGGCAAAAGTATGTGAACCTTTGCTTTCAGTATCTGGTGTGACCCCCTTGTGCAGCAATAACTGCAACTAAACGTTTGCGGTAACTGTTCATCAGTCCTGCACACTGGCTTGGAGGAATTTTAGCCCATTCCTCCGTACAGAACAGCTTCAACTCTGGGATGTTGGTGGGTTTCCTCACATGAACTGCTCACTTCAGGTCCTTCCACAACATTTTGATTGGATTAAGGTCAGGACTTTGGCTTGGTCATTCCAAAACATTAACTTTATCCTTCTTTAACCATTCCTTGGTAGAACGACTTGTGTGCTTAGGGTCGTTGTCTTGCTGCATGACCCACCTTCTCTTGAGATTCAGTTCATGGACAGATATCCTGACATTTTCCTTTAGAATCCGCTGGTATAATTCAGAATTCATTGTTCCATCAATGATGGCAAGCCATCCTGGCCCAGATGCAGCAAAACCGGCCCAAACCATGATACTGCCACCACCATGTTTCACAGATGGGATAAGGTTCTTATGCTGGAATGCAGTATTTTCCTTTCTCCAAACATAAAGTTATGAGACCAAAAAGTTATATTTTGTTCTCATCCGTCCACAAAACATTTTTCCAATAGCCTTCTGGCTTGTCCATGTGATCCTTAGCAAACTACAGACGAGAAGCAATGTTGTTTTTGGAGAGCAGTGGCTTTCTCCTTGCAACCCTGCCATGCATGCCATTGTTGTTCAGTGTTCTCCTGATGGTGGACTCATGAACATTAACGTTAGTCAATGTGATAGAGGCCTTCAGTTGCTTAGAAGTTACCCTAGGGTCCTTTGTGACCTCGCCGACTATTACACGCCTTGCTCTTGGAGTGATCTTTGTTGGTCAACCACTCCTGGGGAGGGTAACAATGGTCTTGAATTTCCTCCATTTGTACACAATCTGTCTGACTGTGGATTGGTGGAGTCCAAACTCTTTAGAGATGGTTTTGTAACCTTTTCCAGCCTGATGAGCATCAACAATGCGTTTTCTGAGGTCCTCAGAAATCTCCTTTGTTCGTGCCATGATACACTTCCACAAACATTTGTTGTGAAGATCAGACTTTGTTAGATCCCTCTTCTTTAAATAAAACAGCGTGCTCACTCACACCTGATTGTCATCCCATTGATTGAAAACACCTGACTCTAATTTCACCTTCAAATTAACTGCTAATCCTAGAGGTTCACATACTTTTGCCACTCACAGATATGTAATATTGGATCATTTTCCTCAATAAATAAATGACCAAGTATAATATTTTTGTCTCTTTTGTTTAACTGGGTTCTCTTTATCTACTTTTAGGACTTGTGTGAAAATCTGATGATGTTTTTGGTCACATTTATGCAGAAATATAGAAAATTCTAAAGGGTTCACAAACTTTCAAGCACCACTGTAAATCTGCAGGGGTGATGTTCATTGTGACCGTACTCTCCAGTGTTCGATTTGGACTTCCTACATTAATACCACACTCATACACTCATTTGTATAATATGGGTGAAGCCATGGCCTAATGGTTAGAGAAGCAGCTTTGGGATCAAAAGGTTGTCGGTTTGATTCCCTGGGCCAGCAGGAATGGCTGAAGTGCCCTTGAGCAAGGCACCTAACCCCTAACTGCTCCCCAGGCTGCTCTGGGTATGCTGTATGTCTCTCTGGATAAGAGCGTCTGCTAAATGCCATTAACGTAACGCGATGTATCATAAATTTGGACACTCATCAGAACTCCAAGGTTCCTAGTGCAATTCTCAGGTTACTATTCAGAGTTTCACATGTTCTCAGTGGGTTTCCTTCCACCTCCCCAAAAACTTGCTGGTAGATGGATGGATTGGTTATACTAAATTTCTTGCTTGGTGTAAGTGAATGAATGTGTGTGTGTGCATGCTATCCTGACAGAGACGGTGATATTAGGATATTATTGATATTAGTGATTTTCTTGTAAACTTGCAGGCAAATGACTCATTTGCATGAAGCAATGGCTTCATGGCAACTGGTGATTAGTCATTAAACTTGCAGCACTTTTCCCAGTGTGGGGAAACCCCACCTTGATATTGCTTTGTCTCCTCAGAGAGGGATGGTTCTGGGATAAAATACTGTAACGGTTCTAACGAAGGGGTGGAGCACAGAGGACGGCAGGACAGAGATGAGGTTTGTAAATATGGCTTTTATTGCTACACTTTTCAGTGAACAACTTCCAACTCAGACACACACCCACACATAACCGGCGTCTGGTCTGGAGATGAGCTACCTCTGCTCTCACTCTCCCTCCTCATATAGGGCGCGGTCACTGGGAAGACACACAAACACAGGTTAATTGCTCTCAGGTGAAGTGATTCTGCCACTTACCTTCCCTGACTCCGCCCTCCTGTCACAGATCGGCGCTTGACCACGCCCCCGCTGCCACATACCCCCACCGCCCGACTCAGGCCGGACTCCCCCCCCCCCCCCCCGATGGGAGAGGAAGTCCGCCACGACCATCTGCGCCCCCGGCCTGTGGACCACCTTGAAGTTGAAGGGTTGGAGTGCCAGATACCAACGGGTGATCCGCGCGTTGGCATCCTTCATGCGGTGGAGCCACTGGAGGGGCATGTGGTCCGAACAGAGGGTGAAAGGGCGCCCCAGCAGGTAGTAACGGAGGGCGAGGACCGCCCACTTGATCGCCAGGCACTCCTTCTCAATCGTGCTGTAGCGCCCCTCACGCACTGACAGCTTCCGACTGATGTAAAGGACCGGGCGGTCCTCCCCCTCCACTTGCTGGGACAAAACGGCCCCCAGCCCTCTGTCCGACGCATCCGTCTGTAACATAAAAGGGAGAGAGAAGTCAGGGGAGTGTAAAAGTGGCCCCCCACACAGTGCAGCCTTTACCTCAGAGAAAGCCCGCTGACACTGCTCTGTCCACTGGACCGGATCTGGCGCTCCCTTTTTAGTGAGGTCAGTCAGCAGGCTGGTGACGTCCGAATAATTAGGTATAAACCTACGATAATAGCCAGCCAGCCCCAGGAACTGTATCACCCCCTTTTTGGTCTTGGGCCTCGGGCAGGCCGCAATCGCTGCGGTCTTATTAATTTGGGGACGCACCTGCCCGTTGCCCAAGTGGAAGCCCAGATACCGTACTTCCACCCGTCCAATCGCACACTTCTTTGGGTTGGCTGTGAGACCCGCCCGCCTCAGCGACCTAAGGACGGCCCTTAGGTGTTCCAAGTGCCTCGGCCAGTCATTACTATATATGATGATGTCATCCAGATAGGCGGCCGCATAGGTGGCGTGGGGGCGGAGGACCCGATCCATCAGCCGCTGAAACGTAGCGGGCGCCCCAAACAGCCCAAACGGAAGCGTGACGAATTGGTGTAACCCAAACGGTGTGGAAAAGGCCGTTTTTTCTCGGGATAGTGGAGTCCAGGGGATCTGCCAATATCCCTTCGTCAAATCCAGTGTCGAATAAAAGCGAGCCGTGCCTAGTCGATCGAGCAGCTCGTCAATACGAGGCATTGGGTACGCGTCAAATTTAGACACCGCGTTGACTTTCCTATAGTCCACACAAAACCGGACCGACCCGTCGGCCTTGGGTACCAAGACCACCGGGCTGCTCCAGTCACTGTGGGACTCCTCGACGATGCCCATTTCGAGCATGGTCTGAAGTTCTTCCCGAACCACCTTTTTTTTGTGTTCAGGTAGCCTGTAAGGGCGGCTACGCACTACCACCCCCGGGGGCGTCTCGATGTGGTGCTCTATGAGGTTAGTGCAACCGGGCAGGGGTGAGAACACATCCGAAAACTCGGCCTGCAACTGGGCGACCTCCGTGAGTTGGGTCGGGGAGAGGTGGTCTCCACAGGGGACCGGAGAGGTACGTGATGCCAATGTTCCCTTTTGAACCTCCGGCCCCAGCTCTGCCTTCTCCGGAACCACCGACACCAACGCCACGGGGACCTCCTCGTTCCAGAGTTTAAGCAGATTGAGGTGGTAAATCTGTAGCGCCCCTCCCCTGTCCGTTCGCCTCACCTCATAGTGGATGTCCCCAACTCGCCGTGTGACCTCAAAGGGTCCTTGCCACTTGGCGATCAATTTGGAGCTCGACGTGGGCAACAGTACGAGTACCTTATCTCCCGGTGTGAACTCTCTAAGGCGCGTACCCTTGTTGTACAGGCGGGCTTGCCGTTCCTGGGCCTGCCGCAAATTCTCCTGAGTTAGGTGGGTGAGCGTGTGGAGTTTTGCGCGCAGGTCCATAACGTACTGAATTTCGTTCTTACTTTGTGAAGGTCCCTCCTCCCAATTTTCCCGCAGCACGTCCAGGATGCCGCGCGGCTTACGCCCATATAATAATTCGAACAGGGAGAACCCCGTGGAGGCTTGGGGGACCTCTCGCACTGAGAACAGCAAGGGTTCGAGCCACTTATCCCAGTTACGTGCGTCCTCACTTACGAATTTCTTAATAATATTTTTGAGGGTGCGGTTGAATCGTTCCACTAAACCGTCCGTTTGTGGGTGATACACGCTGGTGCGGATCGGCTTAATCCCCAATAACCCATACAGTTCGTGCAGTGTTTGTGACATAAACGTAGTGCCTTGATCAGTCAGAATCTCTTTCGGGATTCCAACTCGGGAGATGACGTGGAAGAGTGCCTCTGCAATACTGCGTGCTGAGATATTGCGCAGAGGCACTGCTTCCGGGTATCGCGTTGCATAGTCCACCAGAACTAATATAAAGCGGTACCCTCGTGTTGACCGATCTAATGGCCCGACGAGATCCATCCCAATTCTCTCAAATGGGGTCTCGATTAACGGTAGAGGGCGTAAAGGCGCTTTTGGAATGGCCGCTGGGTTTACTAACTGGCATTCGCAGCATGCCGTACACCACCTACGGACATCGCCGCGAATCCCCGGCCAATAGAATCGGGCCATTATTCGGGCTAGTATTTTATCCTGCCCCAAGTGTCCAGCCATGGGATTAAAGTGAGCTGCCTGGAATACCAATTCCCAGCGGCTCTTCGGAATTAAAAGCTGCGTGACGCGCTCTTTAGTTTGAGTGTCCTGCATCACTCGGTATAATCTATCCTTCATAATCGCGAAGTAGGGGAAGGACGGGGTGGCGTTCGGCTGGAGCGTTTGACCATCGATTACTCTCACTTGGTCAAACGCATGCCGCAGAGTCTCGTCTCGTGACTGCTCTAATGGGAAATCCGCGAGGGATTCCCCAATAGAGAGAGGAGGAGCCGGCGGCTCCTCACTCTGACGCGGAGATGACGTAGACGGCTCTGTGACAGCTGCTCCTGCCAAAGCGACACCGGGACCTCCCCCTGTCAAATGGCAGGACCCACTCTCGACTAGGCGTGTCATTAAACCCCGAAATCCTGGCCAATCAGTCCCCAAAATTAGAGAGTGGGTAAGGCGAGGATTAACCGCAGCCTTCACTATAAATTTTTCCCCTCTGAAAATAATGTGGACCGACACCAAAGGGTAGCTGTGAACATCCCCGTGCACACATAACACCTTCACCCCTTGTGCTCCCCCCAATGCCTCGTTTTGAACCAGGCTTTGGCGAATTGAGGTCTGATTACAACCAGAATCCACCAACGCCTGATATGTAGCCCCTTGGATACTCACCGGTATGCGATACACTCCGGCCCGATCGAGGGCGGCCTCTGGCGCGTCGGGGATCCAAACCACCGCACCCACTTCCATTGCCGTGCACTGCTGTTGAAGGTGGCCCGGCTCCCCGCAGCGCCAGCAAACCGGCCCGGGCTTTCCCTCTGCACCGGTGATCTGGGGCTCACTCACCTGAGGTGGGGGAGAGACAGACACAGAAGGGAGAAACGGGAGGGCACCCCGGGTGCTGCGGGCCGGCTGGGGGGGTGCCGGCCCCCGCCTCCGCGGAGGGGGAATGGGGCGAGGACGGGACACGGGAGGAGGGGGAGAGAGAGAGAGAGAGAGAGAAGAGGAGAGAAGAGAAGATGCCATCTGCTGTCCTGCTGCTGGGACAGCTGCCAAATGGTCCTCTGCCAGCTCGACTGCTCGATCCAGCGACGCCGGGCGGTGGCACCGGACCCACTCCGCAGTTCCTGCTGGCAAGCGAGCGACGAACTGTTCCAGCGCCACCTGGTCGAGGATTCCTTCGGCGTCGCGGTTGTTGGCCCTCAGCCACCGCCAGCAGGCGTCCCGGAGCTGCTGGCCAAACGCGAACGGCCGGCCGACTTCCTCCAAGCGCAGCGCGCGGAAGCGCTGGCGCTGCTGTTCTGGGGTGCGCCCTACACACTGGAGGACGGCCCGGCGGAGGTCCGCGTAGGCCAGCCGGCGGTCGGCGGGGAGCTGTAGCGCAGCCAGCTGTGCTTCTCCCGTGAGCAGGGGGAGGAGGCGCGCCGCGCGCTGCTCCATCGGCCACCCCGAGGCTTCGGCGACCTGCTCAAAGAGCATGATGAACGCCTCGGGGTCGTCCTGCGGGCCCATCTTGGTGACGGTGAGGGGAGACGGGCCCGCGGTAGGAGCGCTGGTGGGCCCCACCGACGCGAGGAGGTGCTGGAACGCCTGGCGATCTTCTTGTTGGGCCAACACCAGGGCCTCGAACCGCTCTTCTTGCTCCTTTCGGAGGGTGAGTAGCGCCTGGTGCTGGCTTTGCTGGGCCGTGGCGAGGGCGTGGATCAGTTCAGCGAACGGGGAGGACTCCATGGGGCTGAGAGGCTGCTGTGCTCCAGGTCCCGGGTTTCGGCACCACTGTAACGGTTCTAACGAAGGGGTGGAGCACAGAGGACGGCAGGACAGAGATGAGGTTTGTAAATATGGCTTTTATTGCTACACTTTTCAGTGAACAACTTCCAACTCAGACACACACCCACACACAACCGGCGTCTGGTCTGGAGATGAGCTACCTCCGCTCTCACTCTCCCTCCTTATATAGGGCGCGGTCACTGGGAAGACACACAAACACAGGTTAATTGCTCTCAGGTGAAGTGATTCTGCCACTTACCTTCCCTGACTCCGCCCTCCTGTCACAGACCGGCGCTTGACCACGCCCCCGCTGCCACAAATACCAAATGAGTTTCTGAATCCTAATGTAAATTTCATGTAAAACTTTGATTACAGGGGATTTGGGTATTGTTTGCTCTTGTGCTGAATGGATGAACTATGAAAGTACCATATTGAGATTTCGGAATCTGTGAACAGAGCAGTTCTTGGGCAACTTCCCGCTTAACTAAGTCAGGCATTAGTGTTCTACCAACCTTGTAATTTAGCCAATTCTTCTACTTTTAAAACATGCTTTTAATATGAAACTGGCATTTTGCATCTTCATTGACTGGCCATGAGAAAATGACATGGTGCTGAATTTCACCACGTTTTTTTTTCCTTTTTCATTTTCTTTGATGTATTCATGTTAATTAATTGGTGTCTATGATGTGGAAGGTTTTTGCCTGTCCTTTTATATAACCCCATGAAACCTTTGAATCAAAGTTGATACCATTATCAAAGTTATTGAGCTCTTGAGATGCACACTTAACCAATTGGCTTTTCTACAGTAAGAGTAATAAGGCATGAACCTTGGCATGAAGCAGTGGCAACAATTCATTTGAAGACCAGCTAACTTGTGAAGGCTCACAATGTGGGTTAAATGGGGATAGAAGAGGCACATCCCTTCATGCCCATTTTATCAACAGGGGCCCAGGCACAAAGAGAGGTGGGGTCAGCCCACCCACACTGCACAGTCTGCCCACATCCTGGGCCCTGTGTCCTCATCATTTGGCACTCAGCTTGGCTTGGATGAAGACCAAAATGGCTGTTGCCTCCAGTGTAGTGCCCCTTTACCCTCTTATGTTCTGCCAGTTGAAGCCAGGGTTTTGTGTGATACTTCCTCCTCTTTTAACCCCTGTTTCCTTCCTGAGAAAGATCTTTATCAGAATTCCTGTTTGTCCACTTGTCATGCAAATATGATCAAGATGCAACATAAACGTTATGGTGTTTGGAGATGTTTCAGTTCATTTCAGGTTGCCAGATACATTCAGGTGTGTAATGGTACAACCCTGATTCCAAAAAAGTTGGGACAAAGTACAAATTGTAAATAAAAACGGAATGCAATGATGTGGAAGTTTTGAAATTCCATATTTTATTCAGAATAGAACATAGATGACATATCAAATGTTTAAACTGAGAATCATTTAAAGAGAAATACTGAGTGTCATTTAAAGAGAAAAATTAGGTGATTTTAAATTTCATGACAACAACACATCTCAAAAAAGTTGGGACAAGGCCATGTTTACCACTGTGAGACATCCCCTTTTCTCTTTACAACAGTCTGTAAACATCAGGGGACTGAGGAGACAAGTTGCTCAAGTTTAGGGATAGGAATGTTAACCCATTCTTGTCTAATGTAGGATTCTAGTTGCTCAACTGTCTTAGGTCTTTTTTGTCGTCTCGTCTCGTCTTCTTCCGCTTATCTGGGACCGGGTCGCGGAGGCAGCAGTCTAAGCATGGAAGCCCAAACTTCCCTTTCCCTTTCCTCTTTTTTGTCGGATTTTCTGTTTTATGATGCGCCAAATTTTTTCTATGGGTGAAAGATCTGGACTGCAGGCTGGCCAATTCAGTACCCGGACCCTTCTTCTACGCAGCCATGATGCTGTAATTGATGCAGTATGTGGTTTGGCATTGTCATGTTGGAAAATGCAAGGTCTTCCCTGAAAGAGACGTCATCTGGATGGGAGCATATGTTGCTCTAGAACCTGGATATACCTTTCAGCATTGATGGTGTCTTTCCAGATGTGTAAGCTGCCCATGCCACACGCACTAATGCAACCCATACCATCAGAGATGCAGGTTCTGAACTGAGCGCTGATAACAATTTGGGTCGTCCTTCTCCTCTTTAGTCCGAATGAGACGGCGTCCCTGATTTCCATAAAGAACTTCAAATTTTGATTCGTCTGACCACAGAACAGTTTTCCACTTTGCCACAGTCCATTTTAAATGAGCCTTGGCCCAGAGAAGATGCCTGCGCTTCTGGATCATGTTTAGATATGGCTTCTTCTTTGAACTATAGAGTTTTAGCTGGCAACGGCGGATGGCACGGTGAATTGTGTTCACAGATAATGTTCTCTGGAAATATTCCTGAGCCCATTTTGTGATTTCCAATACAGAAGCATGCCTGTATGTGATGCAGTACCATCTAAGGGCCCGAAGATCACGGGCACCCAGTATGGTTTTCCGGCCTTGACCCTTACGCACAGAGATTCTTCCAGATTCTCTGAATCTTTTGATGATATTATGCACTGTAGATGATTATATGTTCAAACTCTTTGCAATTTTACACTGTCAAACTCCTTTCTGATATTGATCCACTATTTGTCGGCGCAGAATTAGGGGGATTGGTGATCCTCTTCCCATCTTTACTTCTGAGAGCCGCTGCCACTCCAAGATGCTCTTTTTATACCCGGTCATGTTAATGACCTATTGCCAATTGACCTAATGAGTTGCAATTTGGTCCTCCAGCTGTTCCTTTTTTGTACCTTTAACTTTTCCAGCCTCTTAGGTGGGGTTTACATTAGACCGTATCAGCGGATCATCAGATTAACGTTTTTAAAACGATTAGTGTGCACACAGCAACGCCAATACACAATTCGCGTGCACACAGCAACGCCAATACACGGATACGCTCGGCTCCGCAGGCATCCTGTGCTCCAAATCACTCCGCCCTGAACAGCGAGTGCCCTCTGGAGGGTGCGCACTCCGGCCCTGCGCAGCTCACAGAGCGCGCGAGTGGAGCGCACGAGCAGTGATTTGGGACTGAGCCGCTGTGTGTGTGATCTCAGTGCATGTCGGGCATGCGCGTCACTTACCACTTGCAAGTGGAAGGATGGCAAGCCTAAAGACAATCATAACTACATAATGGGCAGTATTTGCATCAGTATTTGCAGTATTTTCATACTTTTATACTCTTTAATGAAACGTGATACAAGGCAGAAGTCCGTGCCGTTTTTCAGCAGTTGCGTCACATGACCAACGCCAGCGAATCAGGAAGGTGGATGTCACAGTGACGTTGTCCAATGACGACGCCAGCTAGAGCTCAGCACAGCGTATCCGCGTATCTTCAATGTTTACACAGCACCGGACCAGACACGATCTGGATTGAATACGTGGACCCTGGCAGATTCCCGTTTCCCGGCGTTTCCAGGCGTTTTAATGTAAACGGACAGTGCATCCGCGAAGAAAACGAGACAGATACGGTCTAATGTAAACTTGGCCTTATTGCCCCTGTCCCAACTTTTTTGAGATGTGTTGCTGTCATGAAATTTCAGATGAGCCAATATTTGGCATGAAATTTCAAAATGTCTCACTTTCGACATTTGATATGTTGTCTATGTTCTATTGTGAATACAATACCAGTTTTTGAGATTTGTAAATTATTGCATTCCGTTTTTATTTACAATTTGTACTTTGTCCCAACTTTTTTGGAATCAGGGTTGTATATCGAGGAACTCATGATGGAGTGAACAAGTCATTTCAGGCAAACTTACATGGTTTAGTAAACATATACTGCTGGAAGATCATCATGTGAAGAATTTACAGTCTATGTGGGATTAAACTTGTGGAAGGAATTTGTTTGCTTTGTGCAGTGAAGGAAGATATAATGGCATTAAGCAAAATTCAAACATACAACAAGAAAATGATGATAATTAAGCACTCCTTTACTTATGACTGAATATGGATCATGTTGTTGATGATATTCATGGCTTGGTTTCTACTGATAATTCTGTGATAATGAGATATAAAGTAGATCTTTGTAATGTCCTATTGTATACACTTTTAAGCAATATAATGGAAATGTACTCATTGGAAATAACATTTGTAGGAAATAAAGAGCAATGGAGCATGGTGGTTAAATGTGGCCCGACTCAAAACATCATGGCTTTGGGGGAAGCCATGGCCTAGAGGTTAGAGAAGTAGCTTTGGGACCAAAAGGTCACTGGTTCGATTCCCAGCAGGTCCTGGACCAGCAGGAATGGATGAAGTGCCCTTGAGCAAGGCACCTAACCCCCAGTTGTTCCCTGGGTGGGCTTTGTCAGGAACCTGTTGTATGTCGCTCTGGATAAGAGCATCTGTGAAATGCCTGTAATGTAAGACTAAGTTACTGCTGCTAATCCTAAGCTGATTATTTTCCAATAACTGTTTTATTCCTCTTATATTAAAGCAATTTGGCAATGCTAACATTTTTATTTACTTATTAAAGAATAACATCATAATTTTTATCCATTTCACGTTGTGGAATATTGATGAAATAAGTTACTTCCTGACTTTTCTATCTGTCTTGAAGCCAATGTGATAAAATTGCAACTTGTCAAACTTAACACTTTTTACCGATCAGAACTGAGTGTTCATAATTTTAGCCAGACAATTGATCAGATCTTTGGACTTGTTCCTGCATCAAACGCTGGTTCTCCACCAGAAGTTGGCAGCTGAAAGAAGGATTGAATGCACTGATCTTTAACACTGTTTATTTACCATCAACGTCCCCCCCTGCTCACACTGAATAGACCACTTCCTGCCCCGTGGCTGTACGGAGTCCTGTTTCTGACCCTCAGTGCCCTAACCTGTTCCTCCACTCGGCAGCTTGTAGATTTTGGCCTCTCTGGTTGCCATTACCAAGGGCTTGTTGAGAAACTCTGCATGCATTTTCCCCACCTCAAGTTTCTCAGAGGTCAACTGGGGTCAAACAGAATGTCAGAACTTGGGGTATTTCCCAGATCTGCACAATGATAGCATGGAACCTATTTAGAGTTGTTTTAAGACTGTTTGTTGTTGTGTGTTTCCAGACGACAGCACATTTTTTTAAACACATTTCTTCACATGATGGCTATTTGGAAAGGATTTTTTTTGTGGGTCTTGTGTAGGACACAGCCTGCCACCCCTCTGTGCTCTTCCATCTTCTGTGGCATAGAGAAGCGATGGTATCGATCAAGGTTTTCCACACAGGATAACCCTCAGGGCTCTTTGCAAAAGAGTGCAGCAGGGTGTTAGGAAGCTCCACAAAACAGAAACATACTGTAAGTCTCACAAGTGCACCTTGAGAAGTTCTCAGCCCGTTGTTTGTCCAAATGTGATTTGAAGGATTCCTCCCCTCCCCCTGCACTATTCCTTATCAGACCAAAAGTGAATGCTATTGTGTTTCTATCAGAAAAGTTACACTTCAAATCTTAAAATCAAACACATGGTCTTTACTTTGGGATAAGGCTGCAGCTTAAGACCAGTGAGCAAAGGTTCCTGACAGCTGAAGACCAGGTGAGCTTTTCCATACACTATATATGCCATTATACCATTTAACTCCTATCTAACCATCCTGATTTCATTATTCCTGTTATTTTCTGCATCTAAACGCATGTCTAAAGCTGCATTCCCAAACTGTTGGAATTCTTTATTTGTCAAACACATGGTCTTTACTTTGGGATAAGGCTGCAGCTTAAGACCAGTGAGCAAAGGTTCCTGACAGCTGAAGACCAGGTGAGCTTTTCCATACACTATATATGCCATTATACCATTTAACTCCTATCTAACCATCCTGATTTCATTATTCCTGTTATTTTCTGCATCTAAACGCATGTCTAAAGCTGCATTCCCAAACTGTTGGAATTCTTTATCTGTCCTCCAGCCAGACGCCGAAAGCTCTTCAAACAGGATACGGAGGTAGATGGCAAAGAAGATTTGAAGTGATAGCCCATTTTAGAGAAGAGAAAGGCCCTAAATGTCTCTGCTCCCCACAGCTCCCTCCCCGTGACAGCCTCGCATGCCACTGGAGAAAGAAAAGGAGAAGAGAGCGGCTGAGAGATAGAGTGAGAGGAGAAGAAAAAAAACGAGCAAGGGAGAGAGAGAGAGCTGGAGAGGACAGTTTCGCTGTGCAGCTGCTCCTGTGGATGTTTTTGGATTACATCAGTGCTGTGCCAAAGAAAGGAGCGAAGGACAGATAGACAAGGGATCAGAGAGAGAAGGGAGCGGGGCACACTCCACAAATCAGGGCTCTTAGGCTACATCCACACGACAACGGCAACGAGATGTTATTTAAAAATATATCGTGTCCAAATGGGCAACGATCAGTAAAATATCAGGTCCATATGGCAACGCAACGCTTGCTGAAAATGATGCGATACACATGCCACACCTCTAGGGGCGCTGTAAGACGGTCCCTTCGGAGACACCAGAACAATAGAAGAAGTAAGGACGCATGCTCATAAACTATTATGCGCGAGACTTCATATTAGCCACAAAGTCAGGAAAATCTGTTCGTAAAATTACATTATAATGACCAAATACAATGAAAAGTATTTTTCCAGTCTCACCTGTGAAAGGTAATCCCATGTGATCTCGTTTGGACGGCAAACCTGTTGGTACAGTTAAACGCAGCTAATCTTTATTCTCCGCTTTGACCTATCCAATATGGCGGCAAGGATGACGTATGATTCTACACGGAAGGCAGCGTCTTTAATGGTCTGGAATAAATTGAATGCTACACGTTGATGGATTAATTTGTTGTTTCTCACCTGTGAAAGGTAATCCCATATGATCTCGTTTGGACGGTAAACCTGTTGGTACAGTTAAATGCAGCACATGAATCTTTATTCTCCGCTTTGACCTATCCAATATGGCGGCGAGGATGACGTATGATTCTACGCGGAAGGCGGCGTCTTTAATGGTCTGGAATAAATTGAATGCTACACGTTGATGGATTAATTTGCTCTTCTATGCCCTTTTTGAGGAATGTATTGTAGGACTTAAACCCACATCTGAAGAGGTGAGATCGCTCCTTTTTTTTCCCTATTTTTGCTGGCGGGATTGACTCTGCCCTAAGGACAGAGTCTCTCTCTCTCTCTCTCTCTCTCTCACTTTGCACCATTACATAATAAATATTCACAGTGAAAATATTTTGTAAGCGCGTTTCATGAACCAAGTTAGAGGATTTGTTGACAACTTGCATCGAGTTCGTTACACTTCTACCCGGCGTGAAGCACTCACAGTCATGTGGTTGTGACGTCATCGTAAACAAATCCGTTCTACTCATCCAGACGACTTCACAACGGCAACGTTGCCAGATCTTTCCACTCTGGAACCCGTTCTCAAAAAGATTGTGTTTTGGGCACCCAAAACGCCGGTGCCGTGTGGACGCCAGGCCTAAACGATAAGCAATTGTATCGGAGTCACCTGAATCCGTTGCCGTGTGGACAGGGCCTTAGTTTGGGAGGGGGGCCCCGGCTCGGTTCTTGGAGTTCTCTCGGACAGAGCTGTCATTGTTAGCAGGTTGAAGTGGGTAAAGCCAGGGCTGAATAGTGCAGCAGGCCCCCCTCGTCACCACTGCACCCCCCCCATCTACATCCTGACAACACAGCAACAGCAACTCAACCTTGCCCTGTCAGCTGCCTGCGCCTGAGCCCCACGCCTCGGCCCCGCGCCTGAGCTTGGCATGCAGCTGAGATTACATTGCTCCGGGCACACACTCCTGCTTCGTCTTTGGAATTAATACTTACACATCTCTGTTTGGCCAGCAGGCACAGGGCATTGATGCTGTCAAACAGAACGAGAGAAAAGGGGGGGACCAAGAAAAATACAGGGGAGTGTAAAAGGCCTTTTGTCGCTTTAAAACATCATTAGGTATCACTTTGTAGTATAGTTCCAAAATGTTTTCAGGTGTTCTTGTGGTGGTTTTGGTTATTTTACTGCTGTTTCGCAGGGTTTTATGGCATGTCATCTGCCTTTTCATTGGTGATAAACTACTTAGGAGAAAGGCAAGAGCCAAGAGAGATAGGGACTTGTCAGAATAGAAGTCACTATGAGGACAGATTGCTTTTTGGAGGGTGTTTTTTTTTGCCATTTGGGTACTGCTGCTACTGCAAATCATCATTATCATCCTCCTCCTCCCAGCTTCTGATGTCATATCACTAAATAACTTGTACACCTTTGAAGCAATCAGGTTGTATGACAAAACAAACCAATGAGATTAAAGGATGATCATGATGATGACAATGATGATGTGGTTCCCATAAACATTTAGCTAAACTGCTTCCTAAATTAACTCATTTTACTGATTAACATAATGGTTCAAATTATCGCTGAGAATATAAAAAAAAAAGGCAAATAAAAACTCTAGAGCTAGTTTACTAGCAGTTAGATAGTCTGCAGGCTAAATTTGCAAATATTTGTACTATTTGTCTGTGTGGGATGACAGAATGACACAATATATTTCCAATATTCATGTTCATAAATCCTGGCATTTTAAGTTTAATAGTGATTAATAAATTAGTCGGTTGTTTTAATAGTTTAGAATCATTTATTCCTAATTATAAACAGGATAAAACACTTTTACTGATGCTATTTAACAGTTATTCCACAAAATCGGGTCATACACGAGCTGATAGCCGACGAGGAGCGTAGCACCATTTACGACAAGATTGAGTGGAATAATTGTTTTATTATATTCACATTCACTGGATTTTGAGAAAGGGAGCATTTTTATTTTTTACCAATTTGATAAATAAAAACTTTATACAAAATGTCCAACAAAACCATTTCCGCTTAGGCGGGCTTCTTATAAACCTATCGATTGCTGCACGAATTGACTTTGGTGTCGTTTCTTTGTAGAAAGTGCCGTCTTGCTGTCGTGCCAAGGTATACAAATAGCTTTAGACATTTATTTAATTCTTCCTTGGACATTTCAATTATGTAATTTTCAAACTTCTTTGAGCTTTTGAACCAATCTAAAAAAAAAAAATTAACAAATTTTAATACTTAAAGATGAAGAATGTAAACAAACCGGCGAAATCACAGTAGTAATTTGTGAAAAATGCTATAATAATAATTCTTGAAAAATAAAAATAGATATTTTCTTTTCATCAAATACTTTTATTCCAAATTTTGTTGCCTTTTGAATTTTTGTGGGTTTTGTTTTTGAATAGAGGTTTTTATTTTGTCCTCGGTTGGTTCAACAATATACTCCGCCATTTTGATTTTATCTACTCCCAGTATATGAGCTGATATCCTAGTAGTAGAGTAGCCAATCAGAGCATGCGATTGCTCATATCTAGTGAATGTGGCTAAAATATTTAATTATATTCTACTCATGGGTGTTTCAAATGCATTGTTTATTTCCTGAAGCTCACAATGCAATAGTCCTGCTGTCTAATGTGTGTGATATGCTTTAGATACTAATCATTGTAATTTCTTGTTGACACTAAATCAATGATAATAATAATAATAAATGCATTTAAAAACCTTGCAATTGTTGACATGCTGAAGTTTTTCTGATCTATTTGTGAGTCTAAATTTGGAAATGGGAATTTACCTTGGTGCGGTGCAGTGGTTAGTACTGTTGTCTCACAGGAAGCAGGTTCTTGGGTTCAAACCTGCTGGTTGACTGGGGCCTTTCTGTGAGGAGTTTGTATGTTCTCATTGTGCCTGCATGGGTTTCCTCTGGGTGCTCCGGTTTCCTCCTACAGTCCAGAAGCACGTGGATTAAGTCAACTGGCTACTCTAAATTGTACATAGGTGTGAATGTGAGATAGTGTCTGTCTCGCTGTGTTAGCTCTGTTATAGATTGGAGACCTGTCCAGGGTGTACCCTACCCCTCACCCAGTGTCAACTGGGATTGGCTCCAGCTTACCCATGACTTGCAATGGATAAGCAGAACAGAAAAATAACAAATTAATGAATGAATTAATTAATTATTCCTTTGGAATTAATAAAGTGATCTTCTTATTTCACATTATTTGAAGGACTCTCCAGTGTCAGTGCTTTATAACAGTCAAAGGTAAAGCTATAAATTGTTTCATGGATGTTCCACAACAATAAAGGTTCCTGCAGTGTTTTACATAAGTATTCACCCACCCACCTTGAACTTTTCTTCATTTTATAGTGGCACAATCTGGAATTGTTTTGCCAAGTCTTATCACAGATTCCCGATTGGATTGATGTCTGGACTTTGACTGAGCCATTCTAACATATTCAGATTCTTGGTTTTGAACTGCTAGTGTAGTCTTGGTAGTATGCTTTGGGCTGTTGTTTTGTTGGAAGACGAACCTTCTGACCAAGTCTCAGTGCTTTTGCAGATTGGAAAAGGGTTTCTTTTAATTGCCCAATATTTGGTTCCATCTATTTTGACCTCAATACTGACCAGTTTCCCAGCCCTTGCTGATGAAAAGAATCCCCACAACATGCTACCTCCAAGGGTGGCATGGTGGTGTAGTGGTTAGCATTGTCACCTCACAGCAAGAAGGTCCTGGGTTCGAGCCCAGCGGCTGGTGAAGGCCTTTCTGTGTAGAGTTTGCATGCTCTGCGTGGGTTTCCTCTGGGTGCTCTGGTTTCCCCCAAAGACATGCCGGTTAGGCTAATTGGTGGCTCTAAATTGACTGTAGGTGTGAGTGGGAATGGTTGTTTGCCTCTGTGTCAGCCCTCTGATAACCTGGCGACTTGTCCAGGGTGTACCCTGCCTCTCACCTATAGTCAGCTGGGATAGGCTGCAGCTTGCCTGCGACCCTGTAGACCAGGATAAGCAGCTACAAATGATGGATGGATGGATGGATGGATGCTACCTCCATCACTCAAGAAACTAGGTTGCTTTTTTACCCAATTCAGCTCTTAATAACCAGACTATATGTACAGTCCTGTGCAAAGTCTGAGGCACATGTAAAGAAATGCTGTAGACCAAAAAAAAGGCTTAAAATTAATGAAATGAAATGTTTTTCAACATTAAAAAAATACTGTAAGCAGTAAGCCATCATAAATGAAACAAAGTCAATATTTGGTGTGAGATGACCCTTTGCTTTTAAAAAAAATCATAGTCTGAGGTACAATGAGTGCCGTTTTGTAAGGAAGTGAGCTGTAGGTTTTACTGAGCATCTTACAGAACCAGCCACAGTTCTTCTGGACACTTTGACTGTCACACTTGCTTCTTAATTTTGCACCAAAACCCAGTAGCCTCAATTATGTTTTCTTTTTTAATCTGTTATGTAATATGCTGCTCAGCTACAAACATTTTTTTTTTCTGTAACGTTTAATTTTGTGCTGGAAAACGAATGTTTGGAACTCTAAAATATTTTTGTACCGACTCGATAATGTAGAAGTCATCAAATAGAAATCTACACTGCAAAAAATGATAGCAAGTGAAAATATCTTGAAAATAGTTGAAACGATCTAGCATTTCCTATTAGAATAATACAGAACACCAATTCTGAGATTATTAAACCTAGTTCTAGATTGCAACCAATTTATTCTAAGATGTCTTATCAACTAAAATATCTGTCCATGCAGCAAGATAATTTCACTAGTATTAAGTAAGTTTTTCCTCAAATTCAGTTTTCAATTTTTTTGTAGTGTAGAGCAAAGTTTGTATGGAAAAAAAATAGTGCTTAAGACTTTTGCACAGTACTATATATTAAAATTGAGTGTTCCATCATGAATGTTCACACCATACCCCTTATCGTGCGAGTCTGAATTAACACTTTATTAAACAGTGGTTGCCCTTTTTAAAATATATTTTGTTAAAGTCTCATTAATGATTGTGCAGGTTAACTCAAAGTGGAATGGTATTTAAAAGAAAAGTCATTGGCCCCTGAAATGGGGTATTAGGATAATGTTGTTTTCAGCAGCCATACAGTTGTTTCTTTTAATTTACAATGGACTGTTGATTCTGTCATGGGAGACAGCTCTGGAATCCTCTGTTGCTTTGCGTCTGACTGGTCGCACTGATTGATTGGTGTTGAATGCATGGTCTAGTGCAGCGGTTCCCAAACTTTTTTGGCCGCGCACCCCCTTCTATACTCCAATCAGGTTGACGCACCCCCAGTTCCCCAGTTTCAAAAAACACACGCTTTCTTATAAAGGCAGCATCTTTAATCGTGCTAAAATGATAAACATCGTTTGCCACACCTGCAGGAAACCACGAAAGCAGTGGCGTAGGCACATAAGGGCAACAGTGGGCCGGTGCCACTATGATTGACGGCTGGCCCACCCTATCGGAGGTGTCCAACTTGATTGACAGCTGGCTCGCCCACCATAGAGGAGGTGTTTTTAACGTGAAATTCAATGAACAGCAGGATGACAATAATGTAACACGAAACAAAACACTTTGAATTAAGTATAATGTTACAACTATTTACAGAAATTATATTTTTGTCAGTGTTTTTTTTTTCTCTATAATCATTTTGATTGGCTAATGCCCGCGTTTTTGATAAGCGGCAAGAAGCAAACATCCGTTGCTATGCCAAAAAACGGAAGTCATCGCTGACCTAGAATGCTAGTTTAGCTGCGCTAACTTAAACAGAAAATGTCTAAACAGACATCGCTGTCCTCTTTCTTTAATAAGCCAAAAAGATCGAAATCAGAAGAAACAGATGTGGACAATGATGATAATGCCGTTACAAAACAATAGCGAATAAAGACCCGTTGTCTATAATGTAGGTTTTTTTTTTTTTTTTTTAAAGTAAGCAAAATAGGGGGGTGAAAGGGTAGGGTTGTCAACTGTCCCTTACAATACGGAATCGTCCTGTATTTCAAAACAAAAGATCTGACCTGCTCTGAGCTGAAACTTGACACAATTCTTAATCTTGCCATTAATCAGAGGGCTGTGAATCAGATGGGATTAGCTAATATATTCACCCTAAAATTGGTTAGAATGCAGGAAATTGCATCTAAGAAATACAAATTTTTCTGGGGGAGGACCCCCAGACCCCCCGCTTACAATGGGGTCCACTCTATTTCATAGAAGTCCACAGTATTACAAATTTCTGCCTACGCCCCTGCACAAAAGTGAAAAAAAAAAAAAACCCACCAAAGCTTTCTTGCAAAGGCAACATGTGCTCGAATGAGAACATCGAATCACTAACATATGCGCTCTCGTATTTGAATTAGATAGAATTTGATTGAAATGTAACAGTTTTAAAACGTTGCAACACGGTAAATGCGCAAATTCATTACAAAGGGAGATCACATCGAGGCATGTAGTATACCAGCCAGATATGGAGAAAATATATGATTTTCATCCGTGTTTAAAACACTAGCAACACAACCCTGTCATTACAAGGTTATGAAAATGAATTGAGAATAATTTAATTTGCAAAAAAGTTAACATATAATAACAGTAAAAATAGCAATGATAATTCTGAACATATGCATTTTAAAGAGATACAACAATTAATCCGCTGCAATCCCGTCTCCCTCTCTTCTCTCCTCCTCACCATTTGCCCCCGATTCCTCCCTATCTGTTGGGGTTTCTCCTCCTTCATCCCTGATTTGTGGTGGCGCATTTAGTTTTGCCGAATTCAATCAGTTGAGCATCGCGAATGAATGAATGAAGCCACAAACTCCTGCAGAACCGTTACGGCGTAGAAGAAGAGTTAAAAATCGCCATTACATTTTTTATCTTGCGCACCCCCTAGTGGCAGCTCGCGCACCCCCGGGGGTGCGCGCACCACACTTTGGGAAACCCTGGTCTAGTGGATTCTAAAAGTTGAGAGAAAACTGAGCCACAAATCAAAATGAAGAAAAGACACACTTGAGCTTTTATTTGATCTTTCTGTACTGATGAGCATTTAGGTATTAATGCATACTCATAATTGTTCAGTGACCATGAAGCAGGCCCTGGACTTGACTGACCAACAACCAGATGGTGTAATTCACACAACCAAAAAAGAAGCAACACATTTATGAGGGAATGTTAAGAACAAGAATGTGCTTATTTTGTTATGGGAAAGTTCTTCTCCTTCATATGACTTTTTGAGGCATTTATATCTCATTTGAGCTCAAGAATAGGACCATTGTGAGACCGCTACTGCCCTTTTTTGTTTTCTTATTTTTATATGGTGACGTTGCTTCTCAACTGGCTAACAATACAGCTCAGTGGTCAGTCATGGGGCTCCCAGCATTGTGACAGGCTTGGTGTGACCACAACCCTCCCACAGATCCTAGTTGGCAGGATTTACTGTGCTTTTATTGTTTTATTGGACCCCCCAAAGTCAAGAACGTGTTCTGGTAAACATCCTGTTTCTTTACAACACAAAGTGTAATGTGTTATCATCAGGTGATCTGATGTCTTATTGTGCCAGAGGTAGATAGGCAGATCTAAGCTTTTGCTTTTGATTTGTTCAGTAGTGTGGGAAATTACGGGTTAGTGGACTCAGTGATAGCCCTGTGGCTTTAATTGGGCACACATACATGCCCATGCTTTGTGGTGGATCTGTGGGTGGACTTGTGACTTTGGCTTAACCACTATTCCTGTCCTGTCTGGGTCTGACATCGGAGCATAGTACTGTATTGAAACTGCAGGGCTCGGATGGAGATACAAAAGACAAAAGAGAGGTCCAATTACTAACTTTATTACATTCTTCTTTAATAGAAATGCTATAAAAAGAGAACAAAGCTTTTTTTTCCTTCTCAGAACCCTATATACCTGTATATTGTATTTATTATAAAAATGGAAGCCATGGCCAAATGGTTAGAGAAACAATTTTGAGACCAAAAGGTCGCTGGTTTGATTCCCTGAACCAGCAGGGCTGGCTCAAGTGCCCTTGAGCAAGGCACCTAACCTCCAACTGCTCCAGCAAACGTGGTGGTGTACCTTTTGTCTGATTAGCCAAAGAAAAACTGATGATTTGATTATCAGTTTGGGCAAGAACCCAGCCATAACTAACTAAAAAAATGCACCTGAAGGTCTATTTGCCTTGCACAACTAAAAAAAAAATCTATTTGAGTCCCCCCCAACTGTATAGAAACACTGACCTCTTTGGTGATTTTGTTCACCCCATGATTTCTAATCCAAGCAAGATCTATATAAAAACCTCTAGACCCAACTCAGTTTCTTTACAGGTTATAAAAATAACCTAATTAATAGAATACAAGGATATACTTGACCATTAGCAACACAATGAGCCCTGAACCCTTCCATCATCTACCATCTGGTCACTCTGTCTTTGGCAAATGTTTTCATGATGTCTTTGTCACCTCACCCTGTTATAAATGAGCCTAAAAGGGATTCCTCGGATGCCAAACCTGAGCCATGTCAAAATGGAAGCTTCCCAGTGCTTTGATGAAATAGGGCTGTGTCCGTTCCCAAAGGAATGTTTCTTTAGCCATGTTTATCAGAGGCCCTGGTGGTGCTGGTGTCCAGCCTGGAGTTAAGCTCCAGGTCAGCCTGGATGCCAAGGCCTTAAAAAATGTCAGTAAAACTAATGGCCCCTAATGGGACCACCAGAGGTGGTTGTTGTCATGTAAACTTGCTCTCCACTTCCCCTTTTCTCTACCACCAAGAAAATCTGACCTATCTTAACAATGGCATGGTGAATGCATTTAAAAAGCATGGATTCAACAAGGATTCACACCTCTCCAAAAGGGCTCTTATGTTTACAGTGTCTTTAAGTTTTACCAATTACGATTTACACCTTACCAAAAACACCTCCGGTACTTTCCCCGATTTCACGGCCCTCTGTTGTCTCCCAATTTCATGGTGTATATTGCTATTCATCACTTAAAAGGCTTAAACTTGCCTTCTCCAGGCCGTCTTTTCTGAATGTGGCAGACAGTGTGGTCTCTCAGTCATTTCACCTCAGAGTGAAGCATTTATACCCAAGACATCTGTGTGACTTCAGAGTCACCTTGTCATTCCTCAACTCGAATGACCTAATGGTTGGGCCATGACCACTTGAAAAGGCCTTCAAACTAAAGAGTGTGTTATCTATCAGATATTGACACGAGAACCTCAAGAGATGATGCTAGATTGGGAATTAGTTAAAGAAACGTCTTTCAAGAATTTCTAAAAGCTGGATAGTTAATAGTTATTCCACAAAATCGAGTCATACATGAGCTGATAGCCAACAAGGCACATAGCACCGAGTTGGCTATAAACCATGTACGATGAGACTGAGTGGAATAATTGTTTTATTCTATCCAAATTCACTGGATTTTGAGAAACAGAGCATTTTTATTATTTTTTGCAAATATGATAAATAAAAACTTTATACAAAACTTCTGACAAAATAATTTCTGCTTAGAATGTAATCAAACTGGCAAAATGACAGTAGCAATTTGTGAAAAATGTGATAATTCTTGAAAAATAAAAAGGATACGTTTTTACCATTAAATACTTTGTTGCTTTTTTGTATTTTTTCGGGTTTTGTTTTCGAGTAGAGTTTTTATTTTGTCCTTGGTTGGTTCAGCAACATGCTCCACCATTTTGTTTTTCTCTACTCATGGTGTATAAGCTGATATCCTAGTAGTAGAGTAGCCAATCAGAGCACATGATTGCTCATATCCAGTGAATGTGGATAGAATAATCAAGAATATTCTTTTTTTTTGTGAAATGATGCAGCACTCTTGAATTCTTGAATTTGATTGATCAGAAAGTGTTGATTAAAGGTGGGGTACGAGATTTTGGAATAACGGTTCCCGCAAGCCATATTTTGAAAAGAAACACGCCCGCCCTTGCCATGCTCCCACCCCCCGCGTCTCCACCCCTCCTCTCCCTTATAAAGCCTGAGAAAATCAGCCTTTATAATGGGTGTCTATTGCATTACACACCAGTGGAGAGTGTAGAGAGCTTGGAAAAATAGCTCAAACTTTCTCATTTAAACTGTGTTTTCAGCCCCAATTTTCACTCCACACACATAATTTTCTCAAAAGTAGTAGCCACACTTGTCCTGATTCACATAATGTGTCTACCTACATGATAGGACTTGCAGTTTTTGAATGAGAAGCCTGAAAGTGAGGAGAGCACAGCCGCCCAGCCCCATAGACTTCCATTATAAAACTTGGCAGAAAAGTCATTCGTTTTTAACTCGTTCTAGTGACCTCATTTTTTACACTACAGACAAATCTTACATCGGTGTGTTCAGGAGATCCTTGTGGCGCTCACTGTGAAAGAATTTTGTGAATATCTCCTTCCGTTTTCGTGTAAATCCCTGTTGTTTGGAGGGAGCGCACTGAGAAAATCCTGGCTGCTTGCTCTCTCACACACACACACAGAAGGGCTGGGCTGCTCGCGGGCTTCAGTCTGATTGACGTGTCAGTATCCAATCATTTTGAGGTGGTACCTCGATAGGATTGGATGGCGTTTTTCCTTTATTTTACACTGTAGACTGGATTGAAATATTTCGTTTTGGGGTCAAACCTTCTATTGTACTGCTTGCAACATGGGTGTGAGGAGCTTTTCAAGCAATATGATAAAAAATACTCCTGAAAAAAATCTCATACCCCACCTTTAACTGACTCACTGGATATGCTGCGGCAAATGGAGCTGCTCTCCCCTAAGTCAGTTATGTCCACCATGGACAGACCAAGGGTGAGGGAGTTACCGATGGAGTTTTTCACGTGCACCGTTGACACCTTGGAGTGCCAGTGGAGAAATGTCGCATCAGCTGGTTTTTGAGGCGACCAGGCCATTGACACGTTTTGGATGGAGATCGAAGCGTTCAAAGACGCAGGGGGGAATGCATGTTTTCAAGATCTTGCATTGGGTGCCATCCGACTGCTGTCTTTGCCCATATCCAATGCGCACGTTGAGAGAGCGTTTTCCCAAGTTGCGCTCTTGAAAGACAATACAAGAAATCGTATGGGACTCTCTCTCCTGTCCAGTCTCATGGAGGTCCGCTCCGGCCTGTCCAGGAATGGATGGACGTCCGCTACCTTCAGACCTCCCCAGCAGCTGTTGGAGAGGTTTAATTCTTCGATGTACGAGTAACAGCTGATGATGATGCGCTGTTCTGAATATGTAGCCTGTGTTTATGCGTAAAGAAGATGGTAGGCCTAATGCGCTGTTTTTGTTCTGAATTATAGCCTGTGTTTATGCGTATAGAAAACTTATGGCCAGTTACAATATCTGATTCATTCATTAATGCCATCAGAGCCGGCCCGTGGCATAGGCAATATAGGCAAATGCTAAGGGCGCTGCGTCCATCCAGGGGCGCAGAAACGGGGGGAGAAAAATTATGACTTCCACTATTCTGAAAACGAGTCAGCATTATAATATCTTAGCCTAATTTAATTGTACAAGCAAAGCATGTAGTCAGGGTGCGATTTGTCAAAAAAAGCGGGGTGTGGTGGGGTGGGGTGGGGTGTGGTGGTGGTTGTTAATCATGAAACAGTAAGCGCTCAATAGTGGTTCGCCCTGTCTATAGTGTGTCTTCGGGCGCGCAAGTGCGCATCCGCGGCTATTCTCTGTTTTGGCCATGTAATAGCCTAAGTGTTGTTGGCTAAAGAGTGTTTTTGCATAACGTAGATAACTGACATAGATCTGTTGCTTGTTTTGAATATGGCTGCACTTGGAGCAGTCTGTCGGTGTCGTTGAGCAGTCTGGGCTGAAGTAAAGGTCTTTTATGCACCGAACACGTTTCGCAGCGAGATATCCCAATGGTGCCTGGCACGTTTTTTTTTTTTAAATAAAACAAAGTTGCTTTGTTGATCTGTGTTCTCATTAAAATGACAGTTTAACAGCTCATTCAAGCAACCATGTTGCGAAGAGCTTCCTGGAGGAAAATATAATAAACGCGTTGAAAACAAGAAACAATCTCAGTGCGTCAAGACTGCAGGGAAACGAAACAGGCAATCAGATGTGTTCTCTTTACAAATAGCATAAATGGCACACTTTCTCTCCTGTAAAGGAAGAAGACACAAAAGCAACTCACCGAGCGGGTGGTGAGGAATTCAGTAAATAATAATAATAATAATAATAATAATAATCTCATCTCATTATCTCTAGCCGCTTTATCCTGTTCTACAGGGTCGCAGGCAAGCTGGAGTCTATCCCAGCTGACTACGGGCGAAAGGCGGGGTACACCCTGGACAAGTCGCCAGGTCATCACAGGGCTGACACATAGACACAGACAACCATTCACACTCACATTCACACCTACGGTCAATTTAGAGTCACCAGTTAACCTAACCTGCATGTCTTTGGACTGTGGGGGAAACCGGAGCACCCGGAGGAAACCCACGCGGACACGGGGAGAACATGCAAACTCTGCACAGAAAGGCCCTCGCCGGCCACGGGGCTCGAACCCGGACCTTCTTGCTGTGAGGCGACAGCGCTAACCACTACACCACCGTGCCGCCAATAATAATAATAATAATAATAATAATAATCATTATTATTATTATTAATAGACCTGTTACTTTCCCAAGGCGCCCCCTCTCGTCCGACCAGGCTTTACATATGCTAGACTACTACTTGGGGAGGATGGTCGTGCTTTAATGCAAGCTGAAGAAATGTCAAAACGTCCAAAATTGTCAGGAGCCCAGGGGAGAAAGAAAAGGAAAGAAGAGGAGGAAAAACGCGACAAAGACAGAGGTAATGTCACACTCAGTAAAGATGATGTCGATATTATTTTTCTGTTGCAAAACCATGATTGATAACGTCATTAACCACTTGTTTTCTAGGCTATGCAGCAAAGCAATGGATAACATTATATCAGTGTACATAATTAATGTTAGAGCATAACTTGGCATTCTCACATGCTATATTATACTGCAGTTAACTAATTCTTTGCCTTCTGCTAATTTGCATTTCACTGTAATAAACAATTAGACAATACAATTGATAGCCTACCATTACTAATGGCTATGAGTCTCCAGACGAGCCAATACAAGATGCACTACGAAACCTGGAAACCACATTTTTTAATGTGGTCGTGGATAGTGCCATCTCTTCACTTGATGAGGGATTTCAGAGTCTTGGAGAGATGAATAACATCTTTGCTGTGCTCCTCAATTTCCCCAACTTGAAAGAACAGGACTTGCTCCAGAAGTGTCAAACCCTAAGTGCTGCCCTGACCCACGACAGCCAGCAGGACATTAATGGCACAGAACTTGCAAAGGAAATGCAGAATTTCCCACCATTGCCCTCAAAGAATATGACAAACATGGAACTTTTGACCTTCCTGCAAGAGAAGAAGCTGGCAGAAATTTACCCCAACATGTGGGTTGCTTTGAGAATCTCTGCCACTCTTCCTGTTACTGTGGCTGCTGCTGAAAGAAGCTTCTCTAAGCTCAAACTGATAAAAACTTATCTGAGATCTACTATGATGCAAGACCACCTCAGTGAACTTGCCATTATAAGCATCAACCATGTGGTCTCAAATCAGTTATCATATGATGATGTTGTAGATGACTTTGCTGCAAGAAAGACTAGGAGGGTAAAGCTGTAGCAGGTTATGTGAGATTGAGGACGCGCTGGTGAAGTTCAAGTTCAACTTTTATTGTCAATTTCCTCACATGCACCAGTCATACAAAGGAGCTGAAATTACGTTTTTCACTCTCCCATACGTGGACAGAGACAGGACAGACATCATCTCATCTCATCTCATCATCTCTAGCCGCTTTATCCTTCTACAGGGTCGCAGGCAAGCTGGAGCCTATCCCAGCTGACTACGGGCGAAAGGCGGGGTACACCCTGGATAAGTCGCCAGGTCATCACAGGGCTGACACATAGACACAGACAACCATTCACACTCACATTCACACCTACGGTCAATTTAGAGTCACCAGTTAACCTAACCTGCATGTCTTTGGACTGTGGGGGAAACCGGATCACCCGGAGGAAACCCACGCGGACACGGGGAGAACATGCAAACTCCGCACAGAAAGGCCCTCGCCGGCCCCGGGGCTCGAACCCAGGACCTTCTTGCTGTGAGGCGACAGCGCTAACCACTACACCACCGTGCCGCCCACAGACATCAAAGTACTGAGAAAAAAAAATAGGAAAGCAGCACAACATATCAACATATAGTAAACTAGTATTTCCCTTGTACTATATTCAATATCAACACATATAGTTACATATCAACAGTTTTTCCCCCGTTCTACATTTAGTTTTTCAATAGTTCTAGTTGAAGGCAGTACCAAAAAACACCACTAGAGGTCTTTTTAATATCACAATTTTATATTTTTGTATTTTTATTTAAATCCATGTATTTTTCATGCACACTGGTTTCTTTAATATCTTATTTTGTGCAATGCCTTATTTATATTGCATTTACGAATTACAACACTTGTTTACATTTTTTATTTTGGGAGTACTGTAAATGTAATACTTTATGTAAGCCATTTATATTATGTTTCATATATTCAGTTCATATTTTGTATTTGTTTCTTTAATTCAGTATTACATATTTTGAATGTGCAATTTCTTTATTTAATGCCTTTAATTAAGTATTTTGAACGTGCAATTTTTTTGTTTAAATAAAAGAATGTTTTAAGACAAAGCTATTCCATTTCTTGTTAGTATAGATACACGATCAGTGGCTTTAACTGGTGTTGGGGAGGGGGCACCATCTAAAATCTTGACTAGGGTGTCAAATTGGTAAGGGCCGGGCCTGAATTCCATAATGCCTTTTAATTAATTAATGTAAAAAGCCATATACTGTAGGCTACGTTACATGTGCTTATATGGCTAGGTGTTTTTTTTTTCTATCCTGATTGTTGTGAGATTGTGGTTTCAACACTCAAACCTGGGAATGAGTGGGCCTATGTCATGAGTGTATGTTTTTCACATGTTCTGTGTCACTGTCACTGTCATTTATCTGTGATAAAATACCATTTTACATTTGGGCTAATACATTTAATACTGTAAATGCTTTTAAACACACGTTTATTCAAATATTAAATGTTTTCGTGTGAAAAAACGTTGTTGGGCGGTTTTTTGCTTAAGTGGGCGGGGTTTAGAATGTGATTGGGCGGAAATCGCTCAACCAAATCTGGCAACACTGAGTTACAGCAAAAAGTCTCGTGCGCTGAGCTGCTCGCCCAGTTAATGCTACTACTACTACTGGTTGTTGTTTGTTTGTTTGTTTGTTTTGACAGGATGGGGCGGAAAGTGACATTAGCGACTTGTTCTCTGAACCAATGGGCTTTAGATTTTGATGGCAATTTACAAAGAATACTAAAAAGTAAGTTATATTTTTCAGGTTTCGAAGTGGACGATTTATTGCAAAACAAATCCTTTGTCTCCTGATTTGTTGCAGTTGGTAAGAGAAGCATTTTCAGAGTGTTGTGTGTGCTGTGAGTGCTGATCTGATTTATTTTAATTTCACTCCTTAATACAGGTATTGTGACAGCAAAATCTAAAGGTGCCAAGTACAGACTGGGACCAGAACTGGAAATCTGGTAATTACTGCACTTCATTATCTCTTTGTATTGTTGATATTAATGCACTTATTCTAATATGTTGTCATTTCTAGAGTAACAACTAACTCGCAAACACTTGCATTGTGGATACTTGGATAAATCATTTGAAATGTGTTTAATTGCTGATTGCTGAATTTGTCTGTGTTGTTCTCCGAGGAGATGTTTATTGCACTTGATAGGTTTTGACCTGTCTGTGCTAAAGGAGGTTGAATTAACAAAGTATGATCTAGGAATGTCAGTCTCTGCCGCCTGAGAGATTCTGCCTCAGATATCCCGGAGCAGGCACGGTGGTGTAGTGGTTAGCGCTGTCGCCTCACAGCAAGAAGGTCCGGGTTCGAGCCCCGTGGCTGGCGGGGGCCTTTCTGTGTGGAATTTGCATGTTCTCCCCGTGTCCGCGTGGGTTTCCTCCGGGTGCTCCG
Organism: Neoarius graeffei; assembly: GCF_027579695.1. NCBI lineage: Eukaryota > Metazoa > Chordata > Actinopteri > Siluriformes > Ariidae > Neoarius > Neoarius graeffei. The sequence continues at coordinate 17,576,836 of NC_083583.1, read as the reverse complement.
GTTTCCCCCACAGTCCAAAGACATGCAGGTTAGGTTAACTGGTGACTCTAAATTGACTGTAGGTGTGAATGTGAGTGTGAATGGTTGTCTGTGTCTATGTGTCAGCCCTGTGATGACCTGGCGACTTGTCCAGGGTGTACCCCGCCTTTCGCCCGTAGTCAGCTGGGATAGGCTCCAGTTTGCCTGCGACCCTGTAGAACAGGATAAAGCGGCTTGAGATAATGAGATGAGATATCCTGGAGCCAGGGGCGCAGATAGGATTTTTGAACTGGGGGGGACTGAGCTGTCAGCAAATGATTCCATTTTGTGTATGCATGTATGTGTGTGTGCGTGTGTGTATGTGTGTGTGTGTGTGTGTATATATATATATATATATATATATATATATATACTACCGTTCAAAAGTTTGGGGTCACTTTGAAATGTCCTTATTTTTGAAAGAAAAGCACTGTTCTTTTCAATGAAGATCACTTTAAACTAATCAGAAATCCACTCTATACATTGCTAATGTGGTAAATGACTATTCTAGCTGCAAATGTCTGGTTTTTGGTGCAATATCTCCATAGGTGTATAGAGGCCCATTTCCAGCAACTCTCACTCCAGTGTTCTAATGGTACAATGTGTTTGCTCATTGCCTCAGAAGGCTAATGGATGATTAGAAAACCCTTGTACAATCATGTTAGCACAGCTGAAAACAGTTTAGCTCTTTAGAGAAGCTATAAAGCTGACCTTCCTTTGAGCAGATTGAGTTTCTGGAGCATCACATTTGTGGGGTCAATTAAATGCTCAAAATGGCCAGAAAAATGTCTTGACTATATTTTCTATTCATTTTACAACTTATGGTGGTAAATAAAAGTGTGACTTTTCATGGAAAACACAAAATTGTCTGGGTGACCCCAAACTTTTGAACGGTAGTGTGTATACATGTTATTTCACCTCCCTCACTTCCATCACCAGGAACTACCTGCAGGCCAGGACAATGATAACATTTTAACATAACCTATGGAAATCCAAAGTTTACACATTATCATCACGCACAGAAATTGCAAAACTGCAAAACTAGTTTTAAAACCGCTAAGTTCCAACTGTTAAACATAGCGAGAGGCTGGGCTACGTGTGTGTGTGTGTGTGTGTGTGTGTGTGTGTGTGTGTGTATAAAGTGTAAACCAGTGCATCCTGACTTTCTAACTATGCCTGTGTGTTCAGGGGTTAAATTGGGATTGGTTATATGGGGGGGCTCTGCCTCGTACCCGCCCCTGCCCCCGCCACCCTGCCCCAATATACTTTTTGGAAAATAACCCTCTAATTTGATAACCATATCATATTGCACAGAGATATACACCTTATCTGTGTGTTGTAGGCCTATGTGTGTCTTGTAGTGCCCCCCTATACATTATGGCAGTTTGAATGTAGATTGGTTGGCCAATGTAACAGATTGTACAGGTTGTTGTACATTGGTTTGAAGGAAATGATTAGTGGGGGGTTTGGGGGTCCTCCCCCAGAAGTTTTTTATTATCATACATGTTATTTGCTGAATTCTGGTGCATTTTAATAAGTTGTTAGCTGACTTTACAGAGGTAGGTTGAGCAATATCATGTTAAATCTTGTCACATGCCTACAGGTGAAAAATGTGAAGGAGAAATGTTCAGTGAGAAAATTTGAAGGCTTGCACAATCTTAAACCAAAACAGTTGATTTATTTTGGAGGATAAATGTTAAATATGCCAAAACACTGTTAGTCAAATTGTCAATCAAATATATTCATGCAGTGAATGCAACCAAATACAAACAACACTATAACATTGGAAGCATTTATTATTATTGTTATTATTATGTATTCAATTATTTATTTGGCATGTGGTGCTTTTTGTATTGTCTAGAACATACATAAGATGAGCATATTATAGCAGCAAAATAGAAGCACAATCATTTGAATGCAGCAAAAGTTTTGCTGCATTCAAATGATTGTGCTTCTATTTTGCTGCTATAATATGCTCATCTTATGTATGTTCTAGACAATACAAAAAGCACCACATGCCAAATAAATAATTGAATACATAATAATAGCAATAATAATTACACTAATAATACACTAATAATATTAACAATAAATAATAAATTAATATTAAATTAAATATTAACAATAAATAATAAAACACTAATAATATTAACAATACAGTGAACATAATCATTATCATATTTTTTATTATTAAAAACAAAATATCAAATAATACTGAAGAGGGGGAAAAATAATACTGATCTAAATATGTTGTGTTTTTATTTTTAGACAGTATGTGTTTTGCTAAACACATACTGTCTAAAAATAAAAACACAACATATTTTAGATCAGTATTATTTTTTCCCCTGGAAATTGAACTCGCCAAATGCACAGACAGTTCGTTCAAGCACCTCTGATGGATTAGGATCGTATGCAGGTAAAAGGGGAGACGGTGTACGGAGAAAATTATAAACAAGTCACAACGCTGAAACACAAGCCCAAAAACCCGCAAACCACGACTTCTGATTTTTTTTTAAAGCGAGCTCACAAAAAAAGAAACCCCAAAGTCGCTTATAAAAAGCGGAATTGGCAACCCACGCAGTGTTCCAGAAACCAGAATTTCTGATCGCAAGTTCTGTTCTAAATAGCTTTGACAGGTCGTCTTGTTATCAGGAAAACTAAGATCTATCTCATAAAAGTCATGGGTTTATTGATTAATAAAACGATATTTAATTATTCAGAACTGAAAATCGTGAAAAGGGTTTGTTGCTTTTGATGTGTGCGTGATCATATGCCATCCGCTCCGAGCTTATGTGCCGGGGCTCAGCCCCGGACAGCCCCGGCCCAATTTAACCCCTGCCCCTACCACCCCTAATGCAAAAATGGTTTGGTCTGACTCTTTGATTAAGGGGAAAAAAACGGCATCGTTCGATCATAGCGCTTCGACAATCAGCGTGCGTGCCATTTGCCAACATGCACAAGTCAGGAGCACAGAAAAGAAAAAAGAGAGGAAGAAACCAAGAGACTCAGGGGCTCACTGCATAAATATTTTTAAAAAGATTCGGATATGCAGCAGGTACTAGCAAAGGCAGTGGGGCAGCTGAGCCAGGTGACTATTCGTCCGGATTTCGTCCAGACAGTCCGGTTTTAGAGCCCTCTGTCCGGACGTCTGTCACGCGTCCTCACTTTTTACATTTTGTCCTCATTTCGGACCCTCAGCCGCCACCGTTGCATCAATCGTCACAAATCCCCGCCCATTATTTACACTTGCTATTCTGCGATGACTTACAGGCCTACAGGGATTTCTCGTATACAAACATTGGCGCTGCGCGCGCAGCTGATGGAGCCTCTGCAGCCTCTGATTGTTGGAAGCTGCTGTCACTCAGAAGCTGCGCTCGCGCGATTCACTGATTTTTGCTCCTCCGAGCTGCGCACGCAGTGCGAATGTTTGTACGGAAAAACCTATGAATGTTGGCGCGCATGCTGTTGAACAATACTCATGCCGAAACGAAAGACATCCTTTAAAAATGCTTGGTGCTTAGAGCATCGTTTTGTCTGCAAGAGCCAAAAAGGAAAACACTTGGCCTTCTGAAAGCTCTGTCGCATTGACATTGATGTGGGGAGCAGAGGGAAAGGTGCGATAGACAGACACGCGGACACAGACCGCCACAGAGAGAATGCCAGCAGTGCTGGACAGTCATCTTTAGCATCATTTGTTGCCCCAGCTCTACCGACCCCAATCGATGACAAAACCACTGCTGCTGAGCTGATTGTTCCACACCATTAAACACCATCACTCGTACAGGAGTTTAGACTGCTCTGCAAAAGTTGACAGGTAAGGTTATAGGCCAAATGTAAATGACATGGTTGACTGTCATTTTTCATGTTTTTCTTTTTGATATTTTTTGGATGAGCATAAATGAACACAATGTTTTGTTTTTAGTTTAGTTCCTGTGGATAAGCCAAGGCCAGTATAGTAGGCTAAATGACAGTAGGCCTACATGTTTCTTGACTCTTTTTTTTTTTTTTTCTTTTTGATGGTCATTTTCAAGTGAATAAATATGTTGGCCTATGGCATGGCAAAGACTGTTTTTTCAGTGTCTATAGATGGACACAACTCTTTACAGTGACTTTACAGTGATGTTTTTTTTCTTGTTGACATGGTCTTGACCATCATTTTCCACATTTCTCTTTTTGATAGGTGTTCCAAGTTAATAAATATATATTGACTTCATACATTTTTTTTATAAGTCCCCCCCCGTAATGCAACAGTGTCCTAACTTTAGGGCCTTTGTCCTCACTTTTGGACACAAGTGTCCTAACTTACAGACTCATGTCGGTGGTCACCCTAAAATGAAATGGTTGTTGACCGGTTGAATGGTTTTTGAATACCTGTTATTTAAGGGTTGGAGTGAGTAGAGACTGGGATAAGAGAGGTGGGTGTGTGTGTGTGGGTTGGCCTGGGGGGCCCATTCAGAGCATTTTGTCCGGGCCCAGCCAAAGCTGTCAGCGGCCCTGCTAGTAAGGATAACCTTATGGAAACAGAGAGATGTTTGAGTGAACATAAGTTTCAAGGATTTAACTAGAACTCACCAAACAAGTAGCAATCAGACCAGTGTGTACCAGTTACAAGCATGCCAAACTGATATCTCTGTTAATGCCTATGCTTTACCTATACCTAAACAAACTGAAAGAAAAAAAAAGAGTGAAGCAGTGACTGTCTACAGCTGCTGTAACGTGATGACAGGAAGTAACTTTTATTCTTAGCAGAAGTTCTGAAACAATTCATGTAACTCTAAACGGATAAAAAGTCTGGTTTGTCATTCCTTAAGAAATGAAGAATTGCAGTCATTAGCAGATTTCTGTGTTGTCCAGAATGTAAATAACTTCAGAACATGCTGTTAGTGGAAAGTAATCAATGTTGGAGTGGTAACAGTGATTACACTTTGCATCAAGTGACATCATATGTACAGTACATTCACCCTCATCGTATGTTGTTGATTATTTTCTTATTACAGCTCAGAACATGTTGCGTAATAAAACAACCGATCTTTGGCTGAGAGTTAAATTAATTAAAAATAAACTATTTGTCAGGTCACATTCGTATCACGGGATCAGGTTGAATCAGTGGGTGTGTCATGCTTTGCCGTTTTGTTCAGTGATATTTGTATGATTTTATGTTGATGTAGTGTGTGAATGCACATAATTTTTTTTTCTGGAAGGATTAACCCTTTGTTGGATGCAATTATTCATCATTCAGTAACTAGTAACTGTAAGTACGGAATAATTAGGAGTTTCAAGGGGTTAAACTTGAGCCTTAGTGCTCAGGCTGTCAGTGCCAGTATAAATCTTCTTTGAAAGACTTCCAGAATAACTGTTCATGGAAAAGCTTTTTTTTTTTTTTTAAATCAGTGGCTACGGATGTGCTGATCACTTCTATGAATCCGACACACTTCTGCACTGCTTCCAAGTCCTCAAGGCGCTGCTGGAGTCCCCTGAGACGCAGGATATAATCTGCAATGTTGGCATGTGAGTGTTAAACCTGCTCACTTGTTGTGTTCTGTTGTGTAATATTTAATTAATTGCTAATTTGCTTTGTGTGTGTGGTTTTGTTTTATTTTTTTTCCCTCCTGCAGGCCTGTTATGCATCACAATGTTCGCTATAATTGCAGAGTCCTGTTCCTGAACAAGTCAGTCTTTGGTGTTGACAGATCAAATAAGTATAAGTCGTATTTGTACAGCATGTGATTTATACTTTTAGCTTGATCATGTGGCTACATGTTCGTACAGACCCAAGTAAAGATGGAATTTGCTTTCGCCTTCTTAACAGGAAGATTTTACTGATCCGGCCTAAAATGCTTTTGGCAAATTATGGCAACTACAGAGAATTTCGCTGGTTTTCTCCTTGGAGTAAGCCCAGGTACATGAACAGCATTGTCTACTAATTATTCAGAATTTGTGGAACATTTTGTGAAAGGAAAACTCCACCCTATTTATTAAACATGCAGAAATAAATGTCCACAAGGAAGATACGTGATCTACTTAGTGATTCCAGTGCAATTTTGTTGGTTGATGCGGCATTTTTATTATTCCTGTGTTAGTGCTTATCTGCTGCTCTGGTGTTACAGAGGGACATCGTTATTGCTAGTGCAGTTACAATGGCATTTAAGGGGGGGGGGGGGTCATTCAGTTATCTCAAACATACAGGATAATATGGAAGCATATTGCTGCCACACCAGAAAAAAAGAAAAAAATCAGTATCACGTAATAACATGAAAAGTTTATTGTCATAACAATATATTTTTCACCTTGTAACAGAATATAAAAAAAACACTTTTTCCTGATCACGTAATTCCATTTATTACATCCACATTCACTGGATATGAGCAATTGCGTGTTCTGATTGGCTACTCTACTAACCCAAGGAGGCCTGGGGGGGTCCATTGGGTAGAGTGACGTAATACATGTAGGATAAGCGATATGCTAGGAATATTGTATGCTATCAAACCAAATTAATGAAACTTGCTAGAAGGAAATAGAATACATGTTTTTATTCCATCGAAAAAGTGTCCTGTATGTATAATAATATGTGATACTGATTTTCTTTCATTTTTCTGGTGTGGCAGCAATACACTTCCATAGGATAATGTTCAGATTTTGCTGCTAGCACTTAAAAAAAAAAAGCACGAGCTTATTTTCTTACTTATCGATTTCTAGCTATGTTGAAGTACAGTATGAAACAGTGGAGACGGTGGTGCGAATGTCGGACTCAGATTTCCGGAATGCAGCGCAGCTATAAGACGCAGTTGCGCCGAGTTATGGCAGAGACTCAGCTTGTTTAGTCAAGTCAACTTTGTCAAATATGCTATACATGCTCGACATGCAGCACAGATGAAATTTCAGTCCTCTCTGACCCACGGTGCAAACAGGCAATGCAATAAAATAGAATAACTGAAATAAACAATATAAACACTCTAGATAAGAAATAGACATAGACTAAACACTCACAGGTGTGTATATATGTTAGTTAGGTTAGGTTTAAGCTAGGTTAGTTAGAAATCTTCGAGACAGTGAGTATGATGGTGATATTAGGATGAAAGCGGAAGCTTTTGGAGCTGCTCTGTTTGAGCAGAGTGTACAGACGAGGAGCTGGGAGTTCTGGACAGACTAAAGGACTAAAGCGCTGCTGCATTGCTCTTTTTAGATAGAGATGAAGTAAGGGTTAATCTCGCTTGTATTGTGGGGAACGAAGTCATGACAAAGTACAATTTGGAAGCTAGTGAAGATCACATGTTCATCATGAAGCTTGTTCAGAGTGGATTTTTCCTCTAAGTACGCCTCCAGTGTGAGCAGTGATACCTTTCATGTTCACAGATGTGTTGAAGAGTACTTTTTGCCAAGAATGATCCAGGATGTGACAGAACAGGTAAAACACTCCACTCCACCCTCGACATGTTTTAATAAAGAACAAGTTATGGCACAACGCAAAGCTGTGTGGTTTTTATCACACCTTGGCCTCATGTACAGAATGAAAGTTTTGGATGTATTTAGCATTCCAGTATAATGACTGTTATTCTGTCCACATTCACTGGATATGATCAATCGCGCACTCTGATTAGCTACTCTACTTTTAGGATATCAGCTCATCTACCGTGAGTAGAGAAAAACAAAATGGCGGAGTGTCCTTCTGAACCAACCGAGGACGAAATAAAAACTCGACTCGAAAACAAAACCCCAAAAAATACAAAAAAAGAAAGCAATAAAATATGGAATGAAAGTATTTGATGGTGGAGAGCATATCTGTTTTTATTTTTCAAGAATTACTATTAGAGCATTTTTCAAAAATTGTTACTGTCATTTCGCCGGTTTTTTTACATTCTAAGCAGAAATGATTTTGTCGGGCATTTTGTATACAATTTTTATTTATCGAATTTGCAAAACATACAAATAAAAATGCTCTGTTTCGCAAAATCCAGTGAATGTGGATAGAATAAAACAGTTACTCCACTCAGTCTCGTCGTACATGGCTTATAGCTAACTATCAGCTCATGTATGATTTCAATTTTGTGGAATAATTAATTAATTACAGCTCCTTTTTAAATAGGGCTGCAAGATGAATCTATGCCTTTAGTACATTTTGTATTGAAATGATCAGATTTCTCTGTAATAATCACTCTGCTTAGGTGACAGTTCCATTTGGCGACGCAGTCCTGTCCACTAAGGACACGTGTATAGGGAGTGAGTTCTGTGCTGAACTGTGGAACCCCAGGAGGTACTATATTCCAAAATAACAGATTTGTCCTGTACACTATGATTGCACTTTTTGTAGCCCTGTACAGTGACTTATTTTCTTGTCAGTGCCTTAGGATGTGGATTATCTTGAATGCAGCACAGAGCGCTGCGATTTGTTACGAATTTGCAACTGTGAAACCATATAGACCAATTTGTTTGACCATTTTTCAGTCCTCATGTGGACATGGGTTTGGATGGCATTGAGATCTTTACGAACTCGTCTGCCAGCTATCATGAGCTACGCAAAGCTGACCAGAGGGTGAACTTGGTCAAGTCAGCCACCACAAAGGTCAGTTACGCACACATTCCTGCCTCTTGTCACAGTAAACACTGTTCTATAATATGGAGTTATTATAGAGCAAAGTATAATATGGAGTTACACCCACAAACTTGGCTTAACATCAGCTTTCTTGCCACTATTTAACCTGCATCATTCGACTTCAGTCACTCATGCATGCACACACGTGATAGTGACCGTCGCATTTTCTTGAGGCAGGTGGTGTTTGTTTATTTATTTGGCCATGGTCATATTCATGAAAAATGTCTTGTTTTGTGTTGTAAAGCTGGTGCTAATGAAATAAATGAGCAGTTGCTTAGCTCTTCAACTCGTACGCCTCTTTCTCTATCGCTCAACTTGCACATTAGTTTGCTGTGCTGTGTTAGAGAAGGCAAGAGACCACATAGTCTGCCATGACTGTAACGGTGTAATTGAGAAGTCTTGACACATTAAAAGCTCTCTCCCTTTTTAATTGTTGACTGTGAGATTTTGTAAAGTCTGCTAGTTCTCATTATAAAAATTCTTAATGTTGTAACAGTAAGACCTTAATCCTTGTCTCAAACCGTGTTGTGTTGGGTCCTTGAATTTGATGGAATTGGGCCTTGAAAGTCCCTGAAACATCCTTGAATTTGACGTTTAAGAAGGTGTGGGAACCCTGTCTAATAATGACACGTTCTTTTTAGCTCATCCGGCCGCAGGCCAGGCAAGATGAGCTTATGCAATCACGCGTTGTCCATCCGTCATCGTCGTCGTCCGTCCACAATTGACAAAAATTGCTGCTTCTCCTACAGGATTGATCAGATTTTGATCAAACTCGCATAAAATGTTCCCTAAGTGGGTGTGCATAAAAGTTGTCAAGATAGTGGCGCCACCTGTCATATTTACAATTTTATGGGTGTCTGAAATTTTTGGGTGACTCATCACATTAAACGCGACTTTTCGTAAACTGCTGGGACGTTTTCACTGAAACTCACCCAGAAGACTCTAAAGACATATATTCCAACAAGAGTTGTTCACCAGGTGGCGCCACCTACCATCAGGGATGAGAATTTTCCGCCGATCGGCGGATTTCCGACTTTTTCAGACCAAAATGATCGTTTTTGAGCGCGCGCGCGCAACATTAAGGTCTGCATCACGCATCTTAGAATGTGCGCGCACGAGGGAGACTGTGTGCAGTGTTGCCAGATATTGCTGATGTTTTCCATCCCAAAATATGTTCCAAATCCGCCAAAATGCACTTAAAACCACCCAATGTGGCAACACTGCCTGTGTGCTTGTTCATGTAGCGCATACCAGACAAAGAGCATCCTGATTGGGTTACTCAGCAAAATAAGCCAATCAGCTTTCAGTGTGGGCGGGCTTTTATCTCTTTTCTCGAGGACCGGAGTTTTCAGCTGAGTCAGTGCAGCCTACAGGATCGGCATGGCAGAGAGAGAGCACGCGCCCCAAAAAACCAAAATACAAAACCCACTTCAGCTCAGATTACACAAAAGAATCTCCCTGTCTAATAATAATCTCCCTGTCTAATAATAATAACAACCCTGTCTAATAATAATATCCCTGTCTAATAAGGGTCAACAATAATGACAGTTTCGCGCGATGTACTGTTTGCAGCAGTGATTTCAGCATTGCCCATGGTGGCTTAAATGATTATAAAGGACATGTTGAGGTGAGGAGTGTCATTTCATGTGCATTATATTTAGGTCTACAACAGGCTGGCATGAAAAGACCAAACTTATTGAAGATTTCCGTAAAGTAACAATGTATGAATATACATCATATATATCAAACACACGTCATATATAAGTGTGTATCTTTTATAAATGGGGTTAGCATGTTGGTAAGTGTAGCATGTTGGTAAGAATCATAGTATCGTATCTATATTTCTGATAAAATTTTAGGTATGATACCGTGTATAACTCGCCTACTTATTGCTCATTTCATAGGGGGATGGAGGGGGAATTGCTGGTATGTGCCGCGTGGGAGCGTCTGCCCAAATTTTTTAGGCCGAGATGAACTTATAGTTTTTGATTTAAAAAAAATTTCCAATATGTAATGCCCATTGTACATGCCTGTTCTTTAACTCAAAATCACCATCTTGATCTTCAAATTGACCATATGGTATCTGTATTACATTACACAACATCCTGTCCAGATAAAACCTAGTTAGTACACACAACAGTTGAAAGGGAAGTGATGAGTGATGTTGAATGTTGCCTGCTTAATATGCAAGGCCTCCTGCTACCATGATAACATCAGAAGAAAGCTTAAGAGAATTATATGATAGAACTTTTTTCTGGTTTGCACTTCATTTTAAAGGATTAGAGTATTCAAAGACATGAATAGCAAAAATGCAGAAATATAATACTGTAGAGCTTGTTTATATTAAAAGGTGCATTGATTTTTTGAAATCATCAAATGTGAATTGATTAAAAACAAGTCTCTTGTACCATATTAATCATTTTCACCTGGGAGTCCACCAAGAAGGGGAATTTATTTCCAAATAAATTGCAACTTTTTGCTGATAAAATTAATGGTTTTGGGGTAAAAAAAAAAAGGCAAAAATCATTAGCCCCTGGAACCCCTGGGCCCCGCCCCCCTGGGCCATGGGCCCCGCCCTGTTTTTTTCAGACTTTTTAAATATTTTTCATTCTCATCCCTGTACCATGGATGAGGCTACAGAGGAGTCATGTGCAATTTCCTGAAAATCACTCCTCCGACAGGAGTGATCAGATTTTAATCAAACTCATGGAATGTTCCCCAGGTTGGTATGTATAAAAGTTGTCAAGACGGTGGCACCACCTGTCATATTTATGATTTTATGGGTATCTTGGCTGGTATGAGCTACAGCCTCATTGAGGCTATTTTTAGCTCATTTGGTTCCTCAGGTGGGTGTGCATAAAAGTTGTCAAGACAGTGGCACCACCTGTCATATTTAACATTTTATGGGCGTTTGAAAATTTTGGGTGACTCGTCACACCAAACACTACTCTTCGTAAACTGCTGGGAAGTTTTCACTAAAACTCACCCAGAAGACTCTAAAGACATATTCCAACAAGCATTGTTCACCAGGTGGTGCCACCTGCCATGGGGTCATATACAATTTCACAAAAATCGCTACTCCTCCCACAGGATTGATCAGCTTTCAAACTTGTATGCGACAACAGTGGCCGGTATGAGCTACAGCCTCATTGAGGCTTTTTTTTTTAATCCATTTGTAGTCACATTTTCAGTGGTGCTTGAAAGTTTGTGAAACCTTTAGAATTTTCTATATTTCTGCATAAATATGACCTAAAACATCAGATTTTCACAGAAGTCCTAAAAGTAGATAAAGAGAACCCAGTTAAACAAATGAGACAAAAGTATTGTACTTGGTCATTTATTTATTGAGGAACTGATCCAATGTTGCATATCTGTAAGTGGCAAAAGTATGTGAACCTCTAGGATTAGCAGTTAATTTGAAGGTGAAATTAGTCAGGTGTTTTCAATCAATGAGATGAAAATCAGGTGCGAGTGGGCACCCTGTTTTATTTAAAGAACAGGGATCTATCAAAGTCTGATCTTCACAACACATTTGTGGAAGTGTATCATGGCACGAACAAAGGAGATTTCTGAGGGCCTTAGAAAAAGCATTGTTGATGCTCATCAGGCTGGAAAAGGTTACAAAACTATCTCTAAAGAATTTGGACTCCACCAATCCACAGTGAGACAGATTGTGTACAAATGGAGGAAATTCAAGACCATTGTTACCCTCCCCAGGAGTGGTCAACCAATAAAGATTACTCCAAGAGCAAGGCATGTAATAGTCGGTGTAGCAGTTCGTAGGGGTGGAGCACAGAAAAGACGGCAGGCCAGAATTAAGTTCCACAAGAACCTCTTTATTTTATGTCTTTTCAGACTTTGGATACTCTATCTATCCACACACACACCAGTCGTCTGGTTGGGGAGAGAGCCTCCTTCCTCTGCTCTCTCTCTCCTTATAGGGTGCGGTCACTGGGGAAGACACACAAACACAGATTAACCAACATCAGGTGCAGTGATTCTGCCACTTACCTTCCCTGACTCCGCCCTCCGGTCACAGACCGACGCTTGACCACGCCCCCGCTGCCACAGTCGGCAAGGTCACAAAGGACCCAGGGTAACTTCTAAGCAACTGAAGGCCTCTCTCACATTGGCTAATGTTCATGAGTCCACCATCAGGAGAACACTGAACAACAATGGTGTGCATGGCAGGGTTGCAAGGAGAAAGCCACTGCTCTCCAAAAAACATTGCTGCTCATCTGCAGTTTGCTAACGATCACGTGGACAAGCCAGAAGGCTATTGGAAAAATGTTTTGTGGAAGGATGAGACCAAAATAGAACTTTTTGGTTTAAATGAGAAGCGTGATGTTTGGAGAAAGGAAAACACTGCTTTCCAGCACAAGAACCTTATCCCATCTGTGAAACATGGTGGTGGTAGTATCATAGTTTGGGCCTGTTTTGCTGCATCTGGGCCAGGACGGCTTGCCATCATTGATAGAACAATGAATTCTGAATTATACCAGCAAATTCTAAAGGAAAATGTTAGGATATCTGTCCATGAACTGAATCTCAAGAGAAGGTGGGTCATGCAGCAAGACAACGACCCTAAGCACACAAGTCGTTCTACCAAAGAATGGTTAAAGAAGAATAAAGTTAATGTTTTGGAATGGCCAAGTCAAAGTCCTGACCTTAATCCAATCGAAATGTTGTGGAAGGACCTGAAGTGAGCAGTTCATGCGGGGAAACCCATCAACATCCCAGAGTTGAAGCTGTTCTGTACGGAGGAATGGGCTAAAATTCCTCCAAGCCGGTGTGCAGGACTGATCAACAGTTACCGGAAATGTTTAGTTGTAGTTATTGCTGCACAAGGGGGTCACACCAGATACTGAAAGCAAAGGTTCACATACTTTTGCCACTCACAGATATGTAATATTGGATCATTTTCCTCAATAAATAAATGACCAAGTATTATAATTTTGTCTCATTTGTTTAACTGGGTTTTCTTTATCTACTTTGAGGACTTGTGTGAAAATCTGATGATGTTTTAGGTCATGTTTATGCAGAAATATAGAAAATTCTAAAGGGTTCACAAACTTTCAAGCAGCACTGTAATGTGAATATCCCAGAGACAAGTTAGTTCCTGTTTTCACTTGTGTTATAGCAGCTATAAAACAGTTGTTCCCTCATCAGCCTCTTTTTTTTTTTTTTGTCTTTCTTGACATTAATAAGAGAGAAATTCCAAAAAAGTCAAACCTGCCAAGTCTCCAAGTGGTGGAAAACTTGTTGACAGTAGAGCAATAGAACAAATGCATTAATATAAACCTGCGATTTGAATTACAGTCAGAATAACTGTCAGAGCTGCTGTTACAGAAAGTTAATCCTCAGCTTCTGACCAATCAGATTTGAAAATTCAACAACGCTGTGCTTTAAGCCCCGTTAATTTGATTTTGAAAATGCATTCCTCAGCTTTTGTTTGTTACAGAGTGGAGGGATCTATCTGATGGCTAATCAGAAAGGCTGTGATGGAGATCGTCTGTACTACGATGGCTGCGCTATGATTGCCATCAACGGAGACATCGTCGCTCAGGGGGCACAGTTTTCACTTGATGATGTGGTACGTGTCATGATTAAAATGTCCTTTGGACATGTTTGCAGTTTTGGTCTGCTGATGTAAAAGATTTTAGATTAGATTAGATTCACTTTATTCATCCCACATCGGGGAAATTCACGTGTTACAGTAGCAAGAAAAAGTCAAACAGATAACAAATAAAACTGAAATAAAAATAAGACAAATGAAGGATTAAATACAGAGGGCTATTTGCATCATCTACCGTGAAAAAGTATAGAAAAAATTGCCTTATTGAGAGGCTCGGAAAAATTGCACATTACAGGTAGACTCTCTCTCTCTCTCTCTCTCTCTCTCTCTCTCTCTTTTTATATATATATATATATATATATATATATATATATACCGTGTGTGTGTGTATGTGTATATATATATATATATATATATATATATATATATATATATATATATATATATATATATATATATACCGTGTGTGTGTGTATGTGTATATATATATATATATATATATATATATATATATATATATATATATATATACCGTGTGTGTGTGTGTATATATATATATATATATATATATATATACACACACACACATATATATATATATATATATATATATATATATATATATATATATATATATATATACGTAAATATTTATATATAAATATAATATATATATAAACATAAGTATGCATAAAAATAATTTAAGGCCTATATTATTGCACATAATTGCATCGATGAGAGATGGCAGAGGTAGTAGTGGTGAAGTAGTGCAAATATAACGACAAACAGGTTATTGGTGCTACGTTACAAGCTGTGGGTGTTATACAGTCTGACAGCAGCCGGTATGAATGACCTGCGGTATCTCTCCTTCTTACACCGTGGGTGTAGCAATCTACTACTAAAAGAGCTGCTTAAAGCCCCCACAGCCTCATGTAGGGGGTGAGAGGGGTTATCCATGATTGAGGTCAGCTTGGCTAACATCCTCCTCTCACCCACCACCTCAATGGAGTCCAGAGGACAGTCCAAGACTGAGCCAGCCCTTCTGACCAGTTTATTAAGTTTGTTCCTGTCCCTCTCTGAACTTCCACAGCCCCAGCAGACCACAATGTAGAAAATCACTGATGCTACCGCAGAGTCATAAAAAGTCCTAAGCAGTGTCCTGCACACACCAAAAGACCTCAGTCTTCTCAAGAGGTGGAGACGACTTTGGCCCTTCTTGTACAGGACGTCTGTGTTGTTAGTCCAGTCCAGTATGTTGTTGAAGTGAACACCCAGGTATTTGTACTCCTCCAAGTCAAGTCAAGTTTATTTGTATAGCGCTTTTAACAATAAACATTGTCGCAAAGCAGCTTTACAGAATTTGAACGACTTAAAACGAGCTAATTTTGTCCCTAATCTGTCCTCCACAATCTCAATGTCCAAACCCTGGATGTTCACTGGTGCAATTTGTGAAACTGTCCTTCTGAAATCGATCACCACCTCCTTTGTCTTGCTGGCGTTGATGTGCAGGTGGTTCAGTTCGCACCAGGTGACAAAGTTGGTGATGACCTCTCTGTACTCCAGATTGTCCCCCTCTGACACACGTCCAACGATGGCTGTATCATCAGAGAACTTCTGGAGGTGGCAGCTGTCCGTGTTGTAGCTGAAGTCAGATGTGTAAAGTGTAAAGAGGAAAGGAGAGAGCACTGTACCCTGTGGAGCCCCCGTGCTGCAGACTACCACATCAGACACACAGTCGCAGAGCCTCACATACTGCGGTCTGTTAATGAGGTAGTCGATGATCCATGCAGCCAGGTGGCAGTCGACACCAGCTGGGGCTGGATGGCTGGATTGTGTTGAAAGCACTGGAGAAGTCAAAGAACATGATTCTCACAGTGCTCCCAGTACCCTCCAGGTGCAAAAGTGACCGGTGTAGCAGGTAAATGACAGCGTCATCCACACCAATGCCCGGTCGATATGCGAACTGCAGGGGGTCCATCTCGCTGTTCACCAGGTGTCGGACGTGGGAGAGAACAATCCTCTCCATGATCTTCATGAGGTGAGACGTTAAAGCTACTGGCCGAAAGTGGTTGGGCTCCCTGGGGTGCGCAATCTTGGGACCTGGAACCACACATGATGTTTTCCACAGAAGTGGAACTTTCTCCAGACTGAGGCTCAGGTTGAAAATGTACAGAAGAATCCCACAGAGCTGATCTGCACAGTCCTTCATACATGAAAATCCCTCACCTTTTGGCGAAATTCGCCGTTTTGAAACCAAAATGGGTGACCTATCTGAATCGTGTAGATCTGATGAGAAAAAAAATTGGGGGGGGTTTGATATTGACCCAAAGGGCAAGGAGGTTGCTTCGCACCCATAGACAGCTCGTGCCGGTTTGCGCCGCCTCTTCCTGCTTTGATATTGACGCCATAGCGACGAGTGCATCTCGCTGCCAGCATCATTTCGCACCTCTTCTCCTGCTGGCCAGAGCGTGCACACATCAGTCAGAGTGCAGACCAGACCACCAGAAGCTGGATTGAGTCATCGGACTGAATTTCCTACTTTTTTCAAACTTTCCTGATCGCTATCAAAACAAACAAAACTTCCGGCTTGATTACGTCAGCATTCAAAAGAGGGCACGCGCGTCTTTTGACAATCCCTGTGTCCGAAATTGCTCGCTACTCGCTATATAGGGCACTGTATAGTGGAGACGCCATTTTGTAGTGCTGTCCGTGCTGAAAGAAATCAAATTAAAAGTCTCAAATTTGATTTAATAAAAGACAGCAGCAAAGAAGAAAGTACAGTATTCAGCCTTGATTTAAAAAGAACTGAAAGCTGCAGGTACTTCCATATCTCGGCAGGCTGAGTGGTATGCTGGGGCACCTCTTGCCAGCAGACCAGGATATCCAGAGGGAACTTGTGCAGTTCAGTGTTGACCTGACCATCCCCAGCTTCAAGGAGGGAGAGAGCATCGTGGAGTGGTGGGGTCATGTCTTCAACAAACCAGACAAGTACCCCTCCCTGGGTGCACTGGTTAAGTGTTGCCTCTCCATCTTTCATGGACCTAGAGTCGAGTCCTCATTTAGTCTGATGAATGATGTAATTGATCAAAGGAGTGGCAACATGAATGTGGAAACATTTAATGCAATACTGACAGCTACGCTCAGCCATTCCCTACTCGGATTCTGGCGGACTGTGTGACGAGTGACCGATCCATTGACGGTAAACAAGGATCGAGTGGACTTCAGTGGCGACTATGATATTGAATTTGGTCACTCGTCACACAGTCCGCCAGAATCCGAGTAGGGAATGGCTGAGCGTAGCTGTCAGTCAAACACAAGTTAGCCAATGGGAATGCATTCCTGGACAGCCCACCCACACGTGAAGTTTGTGCCAAAACTGCGAGCAAAAAGTCAGGGAGCGCAAACGAGAAAGCTGGAATCGCAACCAAAATAAATTACGTCAAACAAAACCGAGAAAGACGCGGAACAAAAATAAAAGGTTTCTGAAGAGTAATAGACTGATATTTTGCACGATTACACGAATAATTTGTTTGCCAGTCTAAAAAAATTGACTATTTTTTTCTTTTTGTGTATTTTGATTTGTCGTTTTTGTTTGATATTTCAAAAGTATTGTATGAACATTTTGGCACAAAATTGATTTCATAGAAGACAGCTATGCAGCTCTTTAGAACGGAGGATGTGACGTTTGGGGAAGTGGACAGAACATTGTGCAAGAACATTAACTCTGCAGCAGCCACATACAAACACCAGCAGAGGGTGAACAAGGAGGAAAAGCAGCAGAGCAAGTATGGCTCTCAAGCAACTTGCAGTGCTCAGCAGGCCAAGAAACAGACTGCTGAAGGAGAGAAGCGGGCAAGGCTGAAACATGTGGCAACTCGGAGAAAGCAGGCCATGGAGACACTGGTGGTCCAGGCAAATAAAAGGAAAAAATGATCACTATTCCTTGTGTGTTCTCCACTTTCTTCGTTCTATTATTTGCATTTTTTCCAGGGCATAATTTCACTATAACTACATGTATTTGAATTTGTATTTGTACTGTATGTCCTTGTGCAAATGTCAATACAGTATACTTAGTAAGGAGGCTATAACATTTATTCTGGGGGAGGACCCCCCCAAACAAAATAAAACAACACCAGAGGCCACGTCACCACTCGCGCACCCTTCTCACCTTTTTCACCCCTGACCCGTTTTCATGCCTGGTCCTTAAGCAGTCTGGAGTTGATACCATCAGGGCCAGCAGCTTTCCTCGTCTTGATCCTCCTCAGCTCCTTCAACACCTGATCAGCTGTTATGGAGAGGCGAGGGGTGTAGCCGAGATGTGAGTCCTGTAGAGTGAGGTTGGGGGTGGAGTGTGTGGATTGGTCTGGCAGGAATCGGAGGGGGGTGATGTGGTGTGAGGAGGGAGCTGTTGGTGTCAGAGGTATTATGAGGGGAGAGGGAGGGTGGTGGAGTGATAACACAGACAGGTCAGGACTACGGTGAGCGGGGGAGGGTGGGGTGGCACAGTCAAATCTGTTAAAAAAGAGATTCAACTCATTTGCCCAGTCCTGGCCCCCAGATACAGGGCCCCTTTCCTTAATATGTGTTGTGTAGTTATTGAAGAGTCCTCACTATGATAACATGATGTAATGCAGTTTAAAAATAAACTTGTTTTATTGTCATAAATAGATAATACTTTGAACAAAAGTACTAACAAAACATATTGAAAGTTTGATGAATAACCATCAAGTGTATAAAAAAAAAAAAGGTCTTCTTGACTCTTCTTTGAGCTGCTTGGGTCAGCTGATTGTTGTGATTTATGGCAAGTCTTGCTCACAGTGATGTTGCAGTGTGCCCTCTGGTGGACAAACTATACAATGACAACACTCCTCACACTCATGATTGAAGGATCCAAGGATCTTCCATCTCTCCGTTTCTTTTTTTAAATTGTCATTTATCAGCCATTATAAACGCCGATACCGTTTTATCTATGATATCAGCCAGTAATATCAGGACACCAGTTTATCAGTCAGGCTTTATTAAATATTGGCCCATATTGAAACACAGTAGTGCACTGAACATTTGAGTGCAATTTTTGCAACCCTTATGACTTACTGGTAAAGATGTTAAATGCACTTCTATTTTAAGTAAGTTTCAGGAAAGAAATCAGGCATTTGGGTTATTTCACCAACAAAATTGTGGGATCAGTGCAATATTCGACACACAGCTTACTTGTATTAGAACAGACCCATCGTGGCAAGAACTGAGAGTGGTCATACTAAACAATAATAAATAATGTTAGTTAAATTAAGATGCAGGGGCGGCACGGTGGTGTAGTGGTTAGTGCTGTCGCCTCACAGCAAGAAGGTCCGGGTTCAAGCCCCGTGGCTGACGAGGGCCTTTCTGTGCGGAGTTTGCATGTTCTCCCCGTGTCCGCGTGCGTTTCCTCTGGGTGCTCCGGTTTCCTCCACAGTCCAAAGACATGCAGTTCAGGTTAACTGGTGACTCTAAATTGACCGTAGGTGTGAATGTGAGTGTGAATGGTTGTCTGTGTCTATGTGTCAGCCCTGTGATGACCTGGCGACTTGTCCAGGGTGTACCCCGCCTTTCGCCCGTAGTCAGCTGGGATAGGCTCCAGCTTGCCTGCGACCCTGTGGAACAGGATAAAGCGGCTAGAGATAATGAGATGAGAAATTAAGATGCAAACATTTAAAACTGGAGATCTTTTTATACATTAGAGAACAAACTTGTCTCTGTGATTCACAGTATTTTCTATGTCGACCATAGGTAAGGAATAAAACATTTTGGTACGTGTTGTTATGGGAAACTAATCAATGACCAGGTGATGTGATAACACTTTATTGCCTGGAAGATGATTATTTTCTAATAAAATCGTGTGTGTGGTGTGTTTTTTTTTTTTTTTTCTTTTTCTCCTTTTATATTTTTTATACATTTGTAGTTACATTTTACAGAATATTCGCAAAACATCTGCATTAGTTCGTTATTCCTCTTATGTCTCCTTACAGAAAGCATCACCATAACAATGACTATATGAAATAACATTTTTCCCCCCCTAATATGTATGTCAGTCATTTTGAGAGTATGTGACGCACCCGCCATGGTTCCTATAGAAATGATAACATATTAGAATGAGCACATTATATACAAACCTGGGATTTGAATTACAGCTGACATTGTCAGTGCTGCTGTTATTCACACAAAACCTTCTGACCAAACAGATTAGGTAGTTTCTACTGGCTCCGCCCCCACGTTGAATCTAGCTGCTAAGCTTTGGGGTAATTTGGGAGATAGTTAAAGGCTTGCCCCCCCCCAATTCCAATTGTAGTTCTCAAACCAGGCACCAGGGGGCACTAAACATTACAAACTGCTCTTTTAGGTGTTCATTATGGAGCTATGTTCATTATTCGAAGTACTACTACTTCATGGAGGGATATAATGTGTTACTTCCTGATGTTAATACAGAACATGGCTGTTTTCTTCATCTTTTTTTTTTTTACACATTACAGGAAGTTCTCACAGCCACTCTCGACCTCGAGGATGTACGCAGCTACAGAGGAGAGAGATGTCACCCGCACGTGGTAAGATGCTCTTGGAGATACTGTTGAAAAGTCCATGCTTCACTACCAAACACTTATGTTAGAGATATTGCTGTGTTCTTTTTTTTTTTTCCCTCCTCTGCAGGATTACGAGCACAAACCATACGAAAGGATCAAGGTGGAATTTTCATTGTCTGACAGCAGAGACACCTTCTTGCCCACTCACCAGCCTGTCGACTGGATCTTTCACACTCCTGAGGAGGAGATTAGGTGCGTCAGAGTTGCTGAAACACTCTTCCAAAATGTAACGTCAAATCATTAAAATAAAAAAAGTCCTGCTTCAAGAAGAACAAATACTCACTGGCCACTTTATTAGGAACACCCATACGTCTGCTGTTTTATGCAGTTATCTAATCAGCCAATCTGGTTTGAGTATTTCAGAAATGCCTGATCTCCTGGGGTTTTCACACACAACAGTCTCTAGAGTTTACACAGAATGGTGCGAAAAACAAAAAACATTGCGTGAGTGACAGTTCTGTGGGTGGAAACCCCTCATTGATAGGAGAGGTCCGAGGAAAATGGCCAGATTGGTTTGAGCTGCCAGGAAGTATATAGTAACTCCATATAATCACTCTATACAACCGTGGTGAGCAGAAAGACCAGCAGAAGAACACATTGGGTTCCAGTCCTGCCAGCCAAGAACAGGAATCTTAGAATCAAGATTCCTATTAAAGTGGCCAGTGAGTGTAGAAGTAGTATGATTACAGCAGAATATTTACCCAGCCACCATTTGGCAAGAATAAGCATACGTGAAAGATTTTTAATATAGTGTATGACATTCCTTTAGATGCAGAACTTCAGCCATTAATGAAAGCTTCCCCTTCTTGCTCATACACTGGAGTGCAAAAGTTTACACACACCCCGGACCACATTTAGATTCCACAGATGCTCTTTCATTATCAGAAATAATGGCCAAAAAAAGGGAAATGATACAATTTGAAAAGTTTGTGTCTCCTTTTCTGAATGTGTAGAATATTTTCTAGTAACTTCTTCACCCACCTTTTGCTTTTAAATGCCCCAAGCCTCTCGAAATCTTTGAGCAGCTTTCGGATCGTTTCAGATTAGGTCTGGAGGCTGTAAGGATCATTGCAGACCGTTAACTCACTTTTAGTTCTGTACAAACCACTTTTCTGGATGGTTCATTTCTCATGTTTAGCTCATCCGGCCGTAGGCCAGGCCAGATGAGCTTATGCACATCGTCTGCCCACAATTGACAAAAATCACTACTCTTCCTACAGGATTGATCATATTTTGATCAAACTCGCATACAATATTCCCCAGGTGGGTGTGCATAAAAGTTGTCAAGACGGTGGCGCCACCTATCATATTTATGATTTTATGGGCGTCTGAAATTTTTGGGTGGTTCGTCACACCAAACACTACCGTTCGTAAACTGCTGGGACGTTTTCACTGAAACTCACCCAGAAAATTCTAAAGACACGTTCCAGCAAGAATTGTTCACCAGGTGGTGCCACCTGCCATGGATGAGGCTACAGAGGAGTCATATGCAGTTTCACAAAAATCGCTACTCCTCCCACAGGATTGATCGGATTTCAAACTCGCACGCAACAGTGGCTGGTATGAGCTACAGCCTCATTGAGGCTATTTTTTTATTTTATTTATTTTTTAATTTTAGGATTGTTGTCTTGTTACAGAATTTTTAATTTCCTTTCCCATTATGAAATCGGGGGTAAACTTTCATGCACAGCTATATATTACATAGTAATAATGATAGTTAGTCGCTACCATTCTCCTCCTTTATGTTTGAATCTTCATTTTATTATTATTCCCCCCTCAGTCTTGGTCCTGCATGCTGGCTATGGGACTATTTAAGAAGGAGTGGTCAGGTGAGAATCTTTTGCTGTTTGTGCATTGTGTGTGTGTGTGTGTGTGTGTGTGTGTGTGTGTGTGTGTGTGTGTGTGTGTGCACGTACAAATACCTCAGCAAAAGGTGTTCCATTTATAGAGTCTGTTGTCTCTGGTTTCAGGCTGGTTTCCTGCTTCCTCTCAGTGGTGGAGCTGACAGCGCCTCCTCCGCCTGCATTGTCTACTCCATGTGTGTACTCGTCTGTCAGGCAGTCAAAGATGGCAGTAAGTCATATGTTATACACATGCAGATGCTAATAGAGGACAAATTAGTGCAGCTACTGTAAGTTCTGTAATGGAATATGAGTATTTCTATTTCAGCTAATAAGTCTTAGTTGCATTTCACGCATTCATTTATCTTCAGTATCCGCTTTATCCTTTCCCAGGAACAGAACACTGGGTTTGAGGTGGAAGTACAGACCAGTCACGCACATGCATTCACAGCTTTGGGCAATTTAGCATAGCCAGTTCTTCTTATTCTTCTTTCGGCTGCTCCCATTAGGAGTCGCCATGGTCATGATCCACATATTTGATTTGGACTTCATAGTTCTACTGGATGCCCTTCCTGATGCAACCCTCCCCAATCTATCCGGACTTGGCTAAGTATGCACTGTCTTGTGCAACCCCAGTGGCGGGGTATTTTACCTCATCTGCATGTCTTTAACCAGAGCACCCAGAGGAAACCCATGCAGAAAGGCCCCCATTGGCCATGAGGTTCGAACTCGGAACCACGTGCCACCCAAATTTTTCAAACCAGTTCCTTGTAATTTCAATTGTAGCGGCAGAAAATGCACCGAGATTGCTAGTGTCCCCCCCCCGAGGTTTCACCACTCCTGTTTAAAGTTATTGCGATATAGTTTCTCTGTCTAATTCATAGCCAATTCATCTACCAATATTTTTTTTTTTGGGTAGTGGAAGGAAACCAGAGAACCTTGAGGAAACCCCCAAGGACATGTGGAGAACATGTAACACTCCATACAGTCAGGATTGAACTGGGGATCCTGGAGCTGTGAGGAGATAATGCTTCCATCACCCCAGTTAAATTTACAATTGAGTACAAAAGTTTGCATCCCCCATGGTTTGCCAACCATTTGAGACATAAAGCAAAATCGACAGAAAATTTATTCTTTTTTTTTTTTTTAAAGACTAAAATGTGGTTTTATCGAAAGCAGGTAGTATATAACTTTGGGAAGTCTTATAAAGTGTAGAAACTGGACAAAGATTAGTCAGGATTTACCATTGTAGGCAAGGCAAGTTTATTTATATAGCGCATTTCATACACAGTGGCAGTTCAATGTGCTTTACAGAGGTAAAAGCAAAACAGTAAACAATAGAAAATAAAATTACATAAAATAAAGGGGGAAGAAGAGAGAAAAAATAAGAAGAATTAAACAATAGTAGAAATAAAATAATAAAATGAAGTAAAAGTTCAGTAAAAAAACAGCAGAATAAAATAGAATAAAAGTTAAGTAAAGTTTAAAACATGCAGAGACTGGAAAATTTAAGTAAAGTTTAAAACATGTAAAGATGATATTTATCAGTTAGCAGAAAGCATCTGAAAACAGCTTGGTCTTTTAATCTAGATTTAAAGCTGCCAACAGCAGGAGCATTTTTAATGTCCTCTGGGAGTTGGTTCCATGGGGGGTTGGATCGACCCCTGGGGCACACCACAGGTCAAGGACATTGTATCCTGAGGGGAGGGTATGCAAACTTTTTTTTTGCACTGCAATTCCAAACCATGTTTAATGAATTAACCATTTTTTAACAGTCTTCACAAAAAGGGGAAAAAAGCTTTACACGCTCAGACAGACCCTGCTCACAGAAGAGAAGTAATTAATTTGGAAAATGTGCACTAGAACGAGTTCTATTAGTCTTAGTCACGCTGTTCTTCCAGATGCTCGGGTGTTGGAAGATGTCCAGCAGGTGGTGAGGTCTGCCTCCTACAGGCCTGAAGACCCTCGAGAGTTGTGTGGACGCCTCTTCACCACCTGTTACATGGGAAGTGTAAATTCTTCAGAGGACACTAACAACCGAGCGAAAGAGTTGGCTGCTCAAATCGGCAGGTCGGCTTTTGTTGTTTTTCAGACAAGACGGTTGTAAAATGTACACAAATCCTTTGCATGCTTGCAATTCCATATAACGGATTAAATATTAGTGTTTGTTTTTTAAGTCTAAAACCTGGTTGTCTCTGCCAAGCAGTTATTACTTGACCATAAGTTGATCTTTTGACAAAATGATAACCTTAAACATACCTCTAAAAGACAAAACAATACAGAAATAGATAACAGAATATGAAATCAGTGTTTGCAGAGGCCATTTCAGTCCAGATTTAACTCTGTAGTCTAAAATAAAGATGAAATGTTCTGCAAGGGTTTGTACAGGAAGAGACTTGGTGCTCTTATTCTCTTCAGGGGAGGCTTCATGAAGTATGTATTAATTGTAGGGGTGCCAATAATTTTGCACAAATAGTTTGTTGAAAAAAATCTCTACTACATTTGGCATATGCTCAAACTTGCCTATTCTAACATGAATATACAGTATCTTAGGAGTGTATCACATGAAATGATGCAATTATGAGTCTTGGGGCATTGATTTGATATTTGACGATACCACTGAATCTGAGACGATACGATTTGAATAGCCTTCAATCGATATGTGACCAACTTAAAGAAAGTCTTTCATAATAGTATTTTAAAAGAGTTATGGCAAGTCAGCTTGTTAGCTTATTAAATTATTTACACTTCAGTTTAAAAAATTTAAATGGTTGTATTTTGTACACACTAGGTGTTTGTCATTTTTTGATAATAATTGATTTATTATTGTTGCATGGATTTATTTCATTTATTGCCTTTTAAATTGATCCCATTCATTAGATCATTATATTCCAGATATATGTGAGAAGTTTAACATTAGCATTAATGTTAAAATATAATTAAAAGTAAAAAAAAAAAAAAAGTGTGAGAGAGAGGGGTCAGATCTTGACAGTGCAATATCTTCAAATCACATAATGATTTTCCAAACATTTGGAAAGGTTTCAGCATGTTCATTAAGTGTACTAATGTTTCTACAATTGACTAATTATGTTTGTTTGTTTTTTTTTGTATATGATGAGTAGGTAATATTATGAATTTCTTCATTCTTATAGCAATCATCTCAATATCAACATTGACACGGCAGTGAAAGGCTTGCTGGGAATCTTCTCCATGGTGATGGGCAAGTGGCCTAATTTTCGGGCAAATGGAGGGAGCAGCAGAGAGAACCTGGCTATGCAGAATGTACAGGTGGAGACCATTTATTTTAATGCAAAATCACCACTTCGGTATCTGTTTTAGTAAACTCTTATGACTAGATAACATCTTAAAACTGTACCTTTACCTTGAAGTATAGCATTTACTAGAACTCTTGTGATGCCTGTGGCTTTGCAAGTGATCATCCACAAATGTTAATATGATTGAGGGGCTCCCCTAAGGGGAATTGTTGAGGGGAAGAGGACAAGGGATTGCTAAAAACTGCACTAAAAAGAAGCTTAAGTAAATCTGAGTGTCAAAAAAAGTTTGATTAGGCTGAAACGGTTTGGTTCAGTTTGATTTTAGGACCCGTTCAGTATGGATTAGGTCCTTGTTCAAATTTGCCAGTTTCGAAAATGGGGATAAGATGGTATAGAGTGAGTATAACCAAGCAAATTTTATGACGTGAAGATTTTTTTTTTTTTACCTCGTGTAGATAGTAAAGACAAAAAAAAACTTGACACAGCCAAATTCTGGCTTCAAGGAACATTCAAGTTTAATATTAATGTACATATTTCTTATGTTTTCAATAGCTAATTGTCAAAGACCTGTATGGTAGATGCTTCATATAATTTAAGTCTAATAATAAACAAATTTAAAAAATTTATATACTTAGTTACAAACTGGGGCAGCACAGTGGTGTAGTGGTTAGCGCTGTCGCCTCACAGTAAGAAGGTCCGGGTTCGAGCCCCATGGCTGGCGAGGGCCTTTCTGTGTGGAGTTTGCATGTTCTCCCCGTGTCTGCGTGGGTTTCCTCCGGGTGCTCCGGTTTCCCCCACAGTCCAAAGACATGCAGGTTAGGTTAACTGGTGACTCTAAGGCTACGTTTACACTAGACCGTATCTGTCTCGTTTTCTTCGCGGATGCACTGTCCGTTTACATTAACCCCCCTGAAAAAGCGGGGAAACGGGAATCCGCCAGCGTCCACGTATTCAATCTAGATCGTATCAGCTCCGGTGCTGTGTAAACATTGAGAATACGCGAATACGCTGTGCTGAGCTCTAGCTGGCGTCTCATTGGACAACGTCACTGTGACATCCACCTTCCTGATTCGCTGGCGTTGGTCATGTGACGCGACTGCTGAAAAACGGCGCAGACTTCCGCCTTGTATCACCTTTCATTAAAGAGTATAAAAGTATGAAAATACTGCAAATACTGATGCAAATACTGCCCATTGTGTAGTTATGATTGTCTTTAGGCTTGCCATCCTTCCACTTGCAAGTAATAAGTGATATGCGCTGGGATCTCACACACAGCGGCTCAGTCCCGAATCGTGGCTTGTTCACTTCACTCGCGCGCTCTGTGAGCTGCGCAGGGCCGGAGTGCGCACCCTCCAGAGGGCACTCGCTGTTCAGGGCGGAGTGATTTGGAGCGCAGGATGCCTGCGGAGCCGAGCGTATCCGCGTATTGGTGTTGCTGTGTGCACGGCTAACGGTTTTAGTGTAAACGCGAATCATTTTAAGAACATTAATCTGATGATCCGCTGATTCGACGTAATGTAAATGTAGCCTAAATTGACCGTAGGTGTGAATGTGAGTGTGAATGGCTGTATGTGTCAGCCCTGTGATGACCTGGCGACTTGTCCAGGGTGTACCCCGCCTTTCGCCCGTAGTCAGCTGAGATAGGCTCCAGCTTGCCTGCGACCCTGTAGAACAGGATAAAGCGGCTAGAGATAATGAGATGAGATGAGATAAGACTCTTTCTGAATTTGATGTCTGCAACACTTTCCAAAAAAAAAAAATGGGACTGGGTATGTTTCCCACTACGTTACATCACGTTTTCTTTTAACAACACTTGGGAAGTTTTTGGGAACTGAGGACACCAAGTTTTGAATGTGAAATTCTTTCCCATTCTTGCTTGATCTATGTCTTCATTTGCTCAGCAGTCCAGGGTCTCTGTTGTCACATTTTTAGTGGGAAGCAGGCAGGCCAGTTTAACACCTGCACTCTTTTACTATGAAGCTGTGCTGTTGTAATATGCAGAATGTGGCTTGGCATTAATAAACAGATTTTAAAACATGTTGGCATTTAACCAAGAACTAGATGTACTCGTTGGTATGGTGAAGGTTTCTGGAAAGAGACATTTATGATATTGACGAAAGAGGCTCCAGTGTCAGTGTTTTGCAATTTTTCACAGATGTTTTTTCACAAACTGTTATTGATTGATTGATTTTATTTTCCTGTGAAAACACACCCTATAATATTTTACTTCTTACTTAAATATTATGATGGTGTTGGGAAACCGGGCCTACTACAAAGCAGTACTCTGTTAGATCAGAATCAGCTCGTATTCTAGCTTCAAAAGAGTTTCAGTTCTTCTTCAGTAAGCTTAATTGCATTGTATTTGCTTGCATGCTGACTGTACAGGGATGTGCTTTGACTGTTTTAAACCTTAACCCATTAGAAAAGCCCGGGCAAACTGTGCTGATTGCTTGTTTCTACTGAAGAAGTTTGCTTGCGGTGTAACACAGCTTTACCACAGTGTTCACGCCCATGCTGGACCGTTTGACACTATTCACCTCCTTAATTTGGGTGTACAAGCAGAGTGTCTTCATTTGTGAAAACACAGCACATTTTGTGCAACAACATACACGACTAACGTGTGCCATCTGTCTAATTCCCTTTTTCCTTTCTAATAAATGTACAAGACTGTGCTTGTGTACAGTATATGTTTCATTGTAATGGTAATCATTCCTGAGTGATTACCGGAACATTGATAATATTGGTCATTTATAGCACAGCGCTGCTGAATTATCAAATCTGATTGGTAAAAAAAAATTGATTACTTTTCGACAACAGCAGCTCTGACACTAATGCTGACAGTAGGTTTATATTAATGCACTCATTCTGTTTCTATAGTATTGTTTCTACTAGCTAGAGACGGCACGGTATCACTTTCTTTTCCGATACTGGTACTGAAACCTTGAGTATCAGCCGATCTCGATAGACATCTGATTAAAAACTATTAAGCTTTAAAAAAAAATGTAACTGAAGCACTTCACAGTTAAACGCTTTCACACAAAAATCACTTATGTTGGAAATATAATAAAATGCAAGTATAATAAAGTCAGTCCTAACAAAAAGAAGAGTCAAATGTTTTTACATGTAAATATTTCCACTTCCAAAATATACAGTTCTTTTCCAAATCCACTTCTAGTCTTTGGTATTTGTAACAGGTATAGAGGTGTTCGACCCACGTGACCGTTGCCATGTCAACAAGTAGATGGCGCCATTTTGGCGGTCACAACAATGGTGACTCCCGCTAGCCCAACATGTCAGAGATTTGTCAAAAAATATGTATTTTCCCTTTTCACAGCATGCATTGTTTGAATGGTTGCCATGACAACATATGCAAAGATTTCCAACAACATTTTGTGTCAAAAAAATTCCATAACAGTCTACTTCAACGTGATACCAAATAAAAGTAAATTCATTGCAGTTAGAAAAATAGTGTCCAGGTTGAGAGAGAGTTACATTAATCATATAGAAAAATGCATAATAATTAATATGTCTAGTATCGAATTCTAGTTTTGTCCATTGCATATTCACATCTAAAAAGTACAACCCACCCAACAACATGGCTCTGCCTCGCCTGAGGGCACCGTGTATGTTAAACCTAGACTACACGTAAGCCGCCCAAACACTAGTAAGAAGCCCGGTGCCAGGTAGCCCCACTGATGAGGCCGAGCGGTCCCCGTCTCACGTATATAAAACCACGGATGTGTAAAGATAAAACCATCATAGCCTGACTAGTGGGGCTAGGTGCCAGGTAGCCTGAACACCGCCTAACAGGGCTTACGTGTAGGCTAGGTGCTAGGCTACATGTATAATTTGTCATTTATCTCGTATACGATATTTCTAAACTTTTGGAAAAGTTACCTGAGACAAAATGTTCGCCACACAAACGCGTGTGTTCGGTGGGCTGCCAATTCTCTCGCCTGATCGCCGCGATCCACTTTTCGCGACGCTGTCGATCGGCCGGGAACCTATGGAACGTTAATCCAGGTTTATCCCCTCTTCTGTTGTGGCAGCTAACTGCACAACACGTATCAGGCATTCTACGATAAAAGTAAGTGATGAAGAAGATGGATATTACAAGCGTTGTTTGCTGATAAGCATGGCTTTGTTTGACCTCTAAAATGCCGGCATAAACAGTATCACGTGACCCTATGACGTCAGGTCAAAAACCTCTATACGATATGTTTTCTCCGATAGCCGATCCACCGATACAATCCATCTCAAGTAAAAGCCAGTTCCCAGGGACTTGTATGGTAGACACGTCATGTAGAGATATTAAAATGTGTGTCGTTGTTGATATGCTGCTAAAAAGTTTTACAGTGAGAAGAAAAGTTTAACACCCCTACTCATTCATAGGTTTTTCTGTATTTTGATTATTTTCTACATTATAGAACAAAACTGAAAACATCAAAACTATTAAATAACAACATATGGAATATATATGGAATTAGGTAGAAAACAAAAAAGTGTTAAATGTTTGATATTTTTGATTCTTCAAACTAGCCAGCCTTTACCTTGATGACGCTTTGCACACTATCTGCATTGTCTTAACCAGCTTCATGTCGTAGTCACCTGGAATGCTTTTCAATTAACAGCTGTGCCTTGTCAAAAGTTAATTAGTGGATGAGTTTCTTGACTTCTTAATGTGTTTTGAGATCAAACATCCATCCATTATCTGTAACCGCTTCGTAGGCAAGCTGGAGCCTATCCCAACTGACTATTGGTGAGAGGCGGGGTACACCCTGGACAAGTCGCCAGGTAGAGGTCTGCGCGGGACAGAATTTTCAGTCACGCTCCCGCCCGCGCCCGCATTGTGCAGTCCCGCTCCCGCAAAGAATTATGATTTTCAGTCCCGCCCCCGCCCGCGCCTGCCATATTTTGTCCCACTCGCAAATCCCGCATGATGCAGACGTTCGCGTTATTTCTCACGAAAGTTCCTGTCATTGGCTTGGGGAATTAAACATGCTGAGCTTAGCTGAGCTCTCCACTGACCGCTCCTTCATTTATTGTAAGTTTATTGTTTAGACTCTGACATTCTGCTGACACATTCCAAGTTGAGCGCTGCATGCGCTCATGATTGACAGCTCTCGCTTTGATTGACAGCTCTCGCTTTGCGCACTCGCACTCCCACTTCCGAGTCTGTGGCGTTATGATTCCAACCGCGATTTCATTCTCCTCTCATATGAAGTGTTGTGCAACCACAACCAGCTCCTCAGATTATACACTGTCTATTTCTCGCTTTAAATTGAACAATCTGTGCGATACACAGTCCTTTTTAATACTAGTTAATACTTTTTTAATACTTTTTAATACTTAGGACTAATACTCTTGACTTTTGAACGGTAAATGTACCTCTTTTTAAAGCAGCACTTACTTCTGAAGCACTGTGAGCTTCACTAGAGGAGCTCTGCTCTTCTGCCATGATCGGAGATCTCAAACACGGAAGAGCGGAAAGGAATCGGAAACGTACGCGAGATTAGACCACATCCGCAAATTTAGGCATCTTAAAATGTCTTTATTAATGCCAAATAAAATATCCAGCACAAATTATATATGAGAGACATAAATTAATAATTTATAAATTTTATTTTAAACACGTTTTTAGTTAGCGGGACTGCAGCTTATCACCTCTCCCGCCCGCAATGTGCACTCCCCCTCCCGCCCGCGCCCGCAATGAGCTTTCAAAATTTGTTCCGCGCTGCACTGCTTTGCGTCGGGTCCCGCGGGACTCCCGCGGGAGTGCAGGGCTCTATTGCCAGGTCATCACAGAGACAAACAACCATTCACACTCCCATTCACACCTACGGTCAATTTAGAGCCACCAATTAGCCTAACCTGCATGTCTTTGGACTGTGGGGGAAACCGGAGCACCCGGAGGAAACCCACACAGACACTGGGAGAACATGCAAGCTCCACACAGAAAGGCCCCTGTCGACCACTGGGCTCAAACCCAGAACCTTCTTGCTGTGAGGCGACAGCGCTAACCACTACACCACCGTGCCACTCTGAGATCAAACAATAAATGGTAAATAATAAACATACAGTAACTAGCCCTATTCCACAACTGTAGTAATCCATATTATGGTCAAGAATTGCTCAAGTAGGTAAAGAGAAATGACATCCGTCATTACTTTACTTTAAGACATGAAGCGTCTTTTAATTAATAAAAATAAACAATTGAATTAGAAGTGTGTCCAAACTTTTTGACTGGTACTGTATTTGAAAGGAGTCTGCAGTGTCAGCACTTTGTAGTGACAGACAGGAGACTTTGCGCTTTCTGGATTCTTAGTAACATGACAAATTATCTATTTTGGTCTTATTAACTTCGAGAGAGAAAGAAAAGAGAGGCTGGTGAGCAAACAATAGTTTATTGCCGAGCTGCTACAATGTAATTCATAACCGAAACTTGTTTTGTGGATGAACATTTTGTGTAGTTGTTCACACAGTGTTGTCTTGTTGTTTAATTAAAAATAATAATAATAATAATAATAATAATAATAATAATAATTGATTTTTAAATAAATGTACAAGACTGTTTGCATATGTGTTTTGGTGCAATGAAACAATTATTTTCTGGTAACTGATTGAAATGATGATAATAATAATAATAATAATAATAATGATAATAATAATAATGGGGAAGCCATGTCCTAAAGGTTAGAGAAGCAGGTTTGGGACCAAAAGATCGCTGGTACGATTCCTCGGACCAGCAGGAATGGCTGAAGTGCCTTTAAGCAAGGCACCTAACCCCTGATTGCTCCCCGGGCTACCCACAGCAGTGGGTATGTCAGGGTCCTGTTATACGTCGCTCTGGATAAGAATGCCTGTAATGTAGTAGTAATAATAATAATAATTAAATAATATTGGCTGGTGTTGAGTGGTATATGAGATGTATTCCATTCAGCGAGCATGACATTGAAGGAGTCGAAGATGAGTTCAGTATCACGCTAACTGAATGGAACATGTCTGATATACCATGAAAAAAGCCATTATTATTATTATTATTATTATTATTATTATTATTATTATGCACATTT
Source organism: Neoarius graeffei (assembly GCF_027579695.1). Lineage (NCBI taxonomy): Eukaryota > Metazoa > Chordata > Actinopteri > Siluriformes > Ariidae > Neoarius > Neoarius graeffei. The sequence goes on along the minus strand of NC_083583.1, from coordinate 17,543,850 downwards.
GATGGAAAAATTATAGATTTGTTTACAAATTGTCACCGTCACTCGCTAGCGTGGAAGTTTTACGTGTAATTCGTATCTTGTGGCATTTTCAGTTCGCTGCGACAGTTTACTGTGGGCTCCGTTGGCAAACAAAGAAATGCTTCTGCGTATGCGCAACAGAAAACTCTCACAGTGAATATTCGCATCAGCTCTGATGTGTGATGTCATGTTGTCTTGACAACCATGCAATATCATAAACCATATTCAGCACTCATTCTCCACTGGGTGGAGTGACAATACACGTAGTATAAGCGATATGTTAACAATATTGCATGCTATCAACCAAATGAATGAAACCCATTAGAAGGGAATAGAACACGTTTTTATTCCTTGGAAAAAGTGTTCTGTTTATTATTATTATTATGTAATAGTTAACACCAGAGCTGGCGATGATGCTTGAAGCAGAAGAAACAGTCAGAGATAAAGCTCTTAATTTTTCCACTCCAGGAAGTTTTTTATGATGTTGAGCTTTGTAACATGACAAGCTGCTTTTTTTTTGTCTTATTAACTTCAACAGAGTAAAAAAAAAAAGAGGCTGATGAGGGAACGACAGTTTATAGCTCTGATAATGGAAGTGACATCAAGAACTGACTTTACTAACAATAAATGAAACTGTAAACAGATAAAATACATGAGCTGTCATTCTGTAAAATGTAAACTCTTAGCATTGGTGTTGTATAAGGGGAATAAAACACTTCTGGAGATGCTGTTATTGGAAAATAATCAGCTTTTCCATGAATCAAGTGGTAACTTTGGCATCACGTCACACCATCATGTTTCATTCTTTACTCATATTTGAGTACTTAAACTAAAAACATGTTTTTGAACTTCCAGGGTCATGTCAGGATGGTTTTGGCTTACCTCTTTGCCCAGCTGTATCTGTGGGCTCAAGGGAAACCTGGAGGTCTGCTCATGCTTGGCTCAGCCAACATGGATGAGAGGTTTGACTCGTATAAGCTGCAAACTCGCATTTTCACATGCATTGACTCATGGCTTCATGAAATGTTTTCTGTTTCCATAGTTTGACCGGCTACATAACTAAATACGACTGCTCCAGTGCCGATATAAATCCCATCGGAGGTGTTAGTAAGATGGATCTGAAGAACTTCCTGCTTTACTGTTCTGAGCACTTTCAGTTCTCAGCTCTTAAAAGGTGTGTGAATGTCCAATGCAATGGATACAGTTCCGTATAGCTCCTTCCTGAACTCTTCTATTTTTGTATATTCACCAGAGACAATTATTTCATATCCTCAAATTCAAACAAAATTTGATAAGATAGACCACCTGCGTAAAATTGATAAAATACAGTTTTTAAACGATCGTTTATTTATTTAAGCAAAAACGTTATCCAAGACAAAGTTTAAGGCTTTGGGGTGCCATTATCTCTAAATGCTGAACCAAGTGTGAATCGTCCCGTAAGTAGACGACCTACAAAAATTCCTCCAAAAGAGCACCGATGACGCATCCAGGAAGTTGGAAAAGAACCCAGATGAACATATTAGGACCTACAGGCCTCGCTCACATCAGATGAGGCTAGCATTTATGATACATACCTGCAAACTCATGAGGGTTGAAAAAGGTGACAAACTACCGGTAACCCCTGCATGTGCATGTGCCCCTGCATGTGCCCCACGCTTCACTGCTGCACCATCGTAGCCCTGTCCCACAAGGTTTTTCTTGTACTCCAGCCCATGTTTCTCAAGGAAGCATATAATCTTGTCACTTAAGGCGGTGGCATCCAGGTGTTCTGCCACTTCAAACTCCAGAAAGCTTTCATGAACCACACCGTTGTAAAAATATCTCAGAACAAATGACATTTGCTCTTTTTTCTGAACATCTTTAGTTTCATCAACAATAACTGAAAACTGCTTGCTCGTTTTAACTTCCTGGATGATTTCCTCTTTGACCATTGCAGCCAAGCACTCAAGTATTTCATTCTGTATTGTTTTACTTGTGTATTTTGCATTTTTAGCTTATTGTTCAAGTCTTTTTTTAATGATGGGTTTATGATTACCCAGCAAGTCTAACATAGAAAAACACCCTTTTTTTCAGAGTCAAGAGACTCCCTGTGACCCCGCTGTGCTATGTTTTCTGTGGCTGTTAGAACTAAAATTTCAGCTAATGTTTTAACATAGTATTGATTTTAACAAAGTTATCACGTTTTTACAATATATTTATCATTTAACATAACATCACGTTATTTCATGATATTTTCATGTAATAACGTGAAAACACCTTATCAAGAAATAGCGTGAAAATATGGTTTAACATCCTAGGCTAGGCTACTTCCATTAAAAGCAGCCGGCCTAGCCTAGCCTACTGTAGAACTTGGGTTGAGCAAAAACACCGAGTAAAAACATGGCTGAATCCTGAATGACTCCTGTTTGTATAAATAGGGGACTACATAGGCTGCAAAACGTAGTGTTTTTCCCTGCCATGGAAGTGCACTTTATTGAAGAGGAAGCAATTTGCATTACAGCCTTGAATGAGGATTCAAAATGGCGGCTCGGCTCAGTTTTCCCTTCCTCCTTCAGTATACAAGTGCGCTTCCATGTTTATGCAGGAGGGCTGATAGAAGTGGCGAAACATTTTACTTTTTATCGTTTCTTTCACAACTTGAATGCGTTGAAACAAAAAATTATGACAAACTAACGCTGCTTACACTAAAATATCGAGGGAAATTTGTAATAAAAACTTTACGGTCGGCAATTTCGACGCGGAAATTCTCGATCGGTCGGGTTACCGGAAACACACTTTTTTTTTTGCCTTATATGTATAGTTAGAGGCGGCACTGTGGTGTAGTGGTTAGCGCTGTCGCCTCACAGCAAGAAGGTCCTGGGTTCGAGCCCCGGGGCCGGCGAGGGCCTTTCTGTGTGGAGTTTGCATGTTCTCCCCGTGTCCGCGTGGGTTTCCTCCGGGTGCTCCGGTTTCCCCCACAGTCCAAAGACATGCAGGTTAGGTTAACTGGTGACTCTAAATTGACTGTAGGTGTGAATGTGAGTGTGAATGGTTGTCTGTGTCTATGTGTCAGCCCTGTGATGACCTGGCGACTTGTCCAGGGTGTACCCCGCCTTTCGCCCGTAGTCAGCTGGGATAGGCTCCAGCTTGCCTGCGACCCTGTAGAAGGATAAAGCGGCTAGAGATAATGAGATGAGATGTATAGTTAGCTAAATAACGTTCTCCAACCTGATTTTTATCCTCTCAAAATCAGCATCGCAACTATGCTAGCACTGTTCATTCATTATAATTTCATTTCTTGATAGATAGTTAATCAGCTTTTACCTCTTTCTTCCCGTGTCTCCTTTCCTTGTGACTCCTGGCTCCCTCGCTTCGCGCCTCTCAATTTTCCAAAACAACCAATCTCTGGCGTTATCTCGTGCTGCATTCGCCGCAGTCGGACATTGGAAATTCGCGCACGTAAATGTCAAATTGGCCGTAATTTTTCTTTGAATTCGTCGCTGCCAACTGGGGTGGCAGCAGGGGTGGCAAGGCTTTCTTTTAGGGTGGCATTTGCCACCCTGGTAGATCCGCCCATGGTTATTCACCCCCGAGCCCGCTGGAAACTGTTCCATTGGTATGTTCAGATCCAGTCACGAGCTGAGGTTGCCAGATCTCTCTATAAAAAGGTGACTTTGCGGTCTGAATCTGTGGAATATTCGTAAGCGAGGACTGGCAACCAGCAGTGGGTTGCGCACCAGCTGATCAGAACTCCAATGGAAAAGAAGCACGTGTTAGTAACTGTTTATCTCGATTGGCTGTAACCTTGTAAGTGAAATGTTTGGCAACAATAACGTTGTAGCCTGCCATCCCCCCCCAAAAAAAAAAAAAAAAAACTCTTCGGATCTACACGATTCACACAAGTGACCTATTTTGGGATCAAAACGGCGAATTTCGCCGAAAGGTGAGGAGTTTGCAGGTATGACCACCATTAGAAAGAGAATGTGTAGAAATGGTATCCATGGAAGAGCTGCAAGGCGAACACCACTGGTAACCAAGAAAACAGTTCATCTCACATTTTCCAAAAATAAGTCTCGAGGACAACTAAGCCATTTGGGATAATGTTCTATTGACTGATGAGTCAAACGTGGAGTTTTTTCAAAGACATGGGTTCTGGTGTAAAGCCAACCAAGCATTCCACAATAAGAACTTCATACAAGCAGTCAAACATGGTGGTGGTAGTATGATGATGTGGGGCTGCGTGATGTGCTGCTGCTTCAGGGCCTGGGCCTGAGTGGCTTCCCATAATTGACAGACACTGAATTTTGCTTTCTTTCTGAAGGACAATGTCTGGTCATCAGTCTGTGAGCTGAAGCTCAAGCGCAGTCAGTTTATGCAGCAGGATAATGACCCGAAACACAAGAGCGGTTCCACATCTGAATGACTCAGAAGAAACAAAATTAAGGTTTTGGAGTGGCCTGGTCCATGTCCTCGCATGGATCCCATTGAGATGCAGTGGCATGACCTTAAATGGGCAGTTTATCCTTGAAAGGCTGCCAGTGCGGCTGAAATAAAATAATTCTGCAAAGAAAAGAGTGGATCAAAATTCTTCCATAGCCATGTGAAGGACTGATCTCCAGTTATCATAAATGTTTGGTTGGACTTGTTGCTGTTAGGGGAAGACAATGACCTAATGGTTAGAGAAAACAGAAAGCTTTGGGACCAAAGGTTGGTGGTTCGATTCCCTGGATCAGCAGGAATGGCTGAAGTGCCCTTGAGCGAACAAGAAGCCTTTTATTTATACTCAAGCACAGTGAAATGTTTTCTCTGCATTTAACCCATCTGAAACAGTGAACACACACACACACACACACACAAGTGAGCAATGAGCACACATACATACCCAGAGCAGTCGGCAGCTGTGCTACAGTGCCCAGGGAGCAGTTGGGGGTTAGGTGCCTTGCTCAAGCACTTCAGCCCAACCTTCTGGCCATGGCTGCCCCCTGTGTTAACCTAACCACATGTTTTTGGACTGTGGGGGAAATCGGAGCACCCAGAGGAAACCCACACAGACACAGGGAGAACATGCAAACTCCACACAGAAACTCCAATTGTTGGCCACTGGGCTTGAACCCAGAGCATTCTTGCTGTGAGGTGACCGTGCTAACCACTACACCACCATGCTGCCCACAAAGGCACAACCTTTTACCTTCAGTATGTTTCCTCATGTTCTTATTGCCTTATGCTACATTTTGTATGAATGTTTTGAAACCTTTTAGCATGACAAAAATGCTAAAATAGAGGAACCTGGGGGTTGGGGGGAGAGAACAATGCATAAAGCATCTAGTGTAACACAGTTTTGTAATATATATAATATATTTTTTTTTCTTCTTCCCCCTCCCGTCTGTCTGCTTGAACCAGTTGAACCGGGTGTTTTAGAGCAAACCAGGTTCATAAATATGCAGGTGTAGGATCCCTGGGGATTTGAATCATAAATTAGTGCTGTAGACTAGATCATCTGAGGGTCATGCTTTGTTTTTGAGAGTCAAAGCTACAGTATTTTTATGATTTCTCAGTGAAACAGATTTTTCCTGTTCCTCTGTCCTGCAGCATCTTGGCTGCTCCTCCCACTGCAGAGCTCGAACCCTTGACCGACGGCCAGGTGTCTCAGACCGATGAGGTACGGATGAGTCACTCGGAGAGAGAAAGGGAGAGAGGTTACATGCAATTACTTTAGCCTGGGAGAAATGGAGTGAGGTCCAGAATTATTGGCACCCTTCATGAAAATGAATGCGCATGCATTCATAGTTTTACTTTAATTGAATATTTTCTCAAAGATGTTTCCAAAGTAATCATTTAGAAGTCTTTTTGCCTCCTTTACCATTGTTCTGATGGATTCAGACTTTGAGCTTTTTTTTTCTAATTACGTTTTAATGATATTATTGATTGCATATTAATTTTTATAATTATCACAAATCTTGTGCAGGTCAGAACCCTCCCAAAAAGTGATGAGACAGATTTTACATGCATGCGACATTTATATTTATAGCATGGAGAAACAGAAAGTGCTCAGAAGCAATAATGGAGTTCCTAGCAACAGAGGGCAATGAAACATAGATTTTGGTTTCAAGCATGGAATTTGGGTTCAGTTGAAATACATTTAAGGGTGCCAATAATTTTTCTACATATGTTTTCAGTGTTTTTTTTTTTCTAAAGATGGTTGAATAAGTGAATGGGTTTTATTACTTCAGTAGTTTCTCAAGTCAGATGAAAAATATGTATTATGTGTAATATATTGTGTTTATATTATACATGCATCATTTTTGCCTGTTCTCTGAAAGGGTGCCAATAATTCTAGACCCAGTTGTGTGTTTTTAAATATGCAAATCAGGCAGATCATGTGAAATTTTAAAATTAATTTTCTAGGTATTGGATTGAATTCCGTTTATGGTTCTCCGACAGTCCTCCAGTCTGCCAGTACATCATACTTATACAGTGGCATCTCCATTTATTAACTCCTTCTCTTTTGTCTTTACCACATCACTGTGTCACTTCCTGTTTTTTTTTTCCCTACCTGTGTGTGGTTTTGGTGAGCTAATAATATAACGTGACATTCCTCATTGAACACAGTTTCTCTCTGTGTCTCTCAGGCCGATATGGAGATGACCTATTCGGAGCTATCAGTGATCGGAAAACTTCGAAAGCTGTCCAAGTGCGGCCCATACAGCATGTTCTGCAAGCTCATTCACTCATGGAAAGAAAGCTGTTCCCCTTCACAGGTGTCAAGAATGCCATGTTTAAACATTTAACTCTTTCTGAATGGCAGGTTTATATATACACTGAGCCCTTCACGATTACTTGTGCCCCTTGTAAAGTTTAGTAAAAAGGGTTAGAAAAAATCCACCTTTTGGTGAAGTCGCTTCATCTCACACTGAAAAAATGAGAAAAATGCAACCTTTAATTGAAATAAATTTAATCAGAAAAACAAATCCCTCATCAAGAAATAATTATTTTCAACAGAAAAACACGTCACTGTTATTGGCACTCCTGGAAATTTATTGTGAACTCAATGTAACTGAAGCATGTTTTCCATTTAAATTGTACATATTTTAATTGATTGGAGTGTGTAGGAACTTTCAAACTGTAATCCATGTCTTCCTGATTAACTGGGATACAATTATGAGGTGACCCAAAGCCCAGATTCCTTTAGTCATCCATCAACATGGGAAAGAAAAAAGAGAACACACAAACTAAATGAAGTGTGTTGACCTTAGTCAGGGAATGGTTATTAAAAAAAATAGCTACTTACCTGAAAATGTCAATTTCTACTGTTAGGGCAATAATAATAATAATAAAAAGTGGACCCCAACTGGAACTGTTACAAACTTGCCTGGAAGAGGAAATTTATTTTGCTCCCATGTACCGTACAGTGAAGAGGAGGGTAAGAGGCAAAAAAAAAAAAAAAATCTCCAAAACCACCATCAGACGCCACCTCCATACCAACAGATGATTTGGAAGGTTTGCCAGAAACAAAGTCTTTTCTCTCAGTTCACCACAAACGTAAGCGCCTGAAGTTTTCGAAACGCTACTACAGCTTTGATTGGAACCATGTTCAATGGTCTGATGGAACAAAAATGGAGGTTTTGTGGCAATAAACACTCAAGGTGGGTTTGATGTCAAAAGAAGGATGGCTATAATGAAAAGAACCCGATCCCAACTGTAAAATATGGTGGAAGTTCTGTCCCAGGAAAGGGTACTCACCTTCTGAAATCAACTCCTCTCACAATTTTTGGAGGAATTTTACGCAACTTGGCAGAAGTTATAACTTTGTTATAGGACAGTAATATGCATATTCCAATTTTGTTTGCAATATATTGTAGCGGGGGGATGGTGTGCTCTCGGAGCTCTCTTGTTTCAGTGTAAGATGAAGCTACTTCACCAACAGGTGGATTTTTTTTTCCTGACCCTTTTACAAAGGGTGGCAATAGCTTGCTACTTTTTGCACAAAAATATAAAAAAAAATTAAAAAAAAGCTGGCTGGCTGGCTTGCTTAGCTAATGATCAGCCAGACAACTTCCCATTATGATGAAACAAGATTTTTTAAGCCATTGAATGTATTGTCATGAAACTTACATTGGGTAATGTTGCCAATGATGAGTCTGTTCTTATCTTCCATCTCTGGCTAATTAGGTGGCTACAAAAGTGAAGCATTTCTTCTGGATGTATTCAGCCAACAGGCACAAGATTACTACAATAACCCCATCGTACCACGCTGAGAACTGTAGCCCAGACGACAACCGCTTTGACCTCCGTCCCTTCCTCTACAACACATGCTGGACTTGGCAGTTCCGCTGCATTGATCATGAGGTTTGGCTTGCAAGTGATTTGTCTCCTTTTTTTGTTCCCTTTATGCTTGGTATAAAGATTATACAGTATTTTGGTCCTCTAAGCCACAATCTCTCTCTTACAGATTTCCTTAATGGAGGCTGGATATGCAGAATGCATATGAGGTCCTTGTGTTCTTCACAATTATTTTTTTAAGATTCTGATTTTATTTGTCTGTGAAGATTCTCAATCATCCAGGTCATAGTAAACTGTGGGTGGTAGAAATGGGCAACTGGACTTGCTTGAAGATTCTTGAAAACGTTTCACCTCTCGTCCAAAAGGCTTCCTCAGTTCTGTCTGACTAATAAGGAGTATCAGATATTTATCCTCTCCTGGATCAGAATCAGAATTCTGATGACCAGCTCATCTAAGGCTACAGCCACACGACAACGGCAACGAGATGTTATTTAAAAATATATCGCGTCCAAATGGGCAATAATCAGTAAAATATCAGGTCAATATGGCAACGCAACACTTGCTGAAAATGATGCAATACACATGCCACACCTCTAGGGGCACTGTAAGACGGTCCCTTCGGAGACACCAGAACAATAGAAGAAGTAACGACGCATGCGTATAAACTATTATGCACGAGACTTCATATTAGCCACAAAGTCAGGAAAATCTGTTTGAAAATTACATTATAATGACCAAAATACAATGAAAAGTATTTTTCCAGTCTCACCTGTGAAAGGTAATCCCATGTGATCTCGTTTGGACAGAAAACCTGTTGGTACAGTTAAACGCAGCTAATCTTTATTCTCCGCTTTGACCTATCCAAAATGGCGGCGAGGATGACGTATGATTCTACGCGGAAGGCGGCGTCTTCAATGGTCCGGAATAAATTGAATGATACACGATGGATTAATTTGTTGTTTCTCACCTGTGGCAAATTTGGGCAAATTATCAATAAAAATTCAATTTTGTATCACTGCTATGCAGATGATACCCAAATTTATTTTGCTCTATCACCAAATGACTATGCCCCCCTTGAATGTCTCTACCAGTGCATCGATCAAATCAATAGCTGGATGTCACAAAATTTTCTTCAGCTGAACACAGATAAAACAGAAGTAATTCTATTTGGAAAAAAAGATGAAAGACTCAGGATTACCACTATTCTTGACACAAAAGGGATTAAAACTAAAGAAATGGTTAATAATCTTGGTGTTTTCATTGACAGCGAGCTAAACTTTGACAGTCACATGAAAGCAATCACTAAAACGGCATTTTATCACCTAAAAAACATTTCCAAACTAAGAGGACTTATGTCAAAAAATGATCTGGAAAAACTAATACATGCCTTCATCTCTAGTAGGGTTGATTTACTGCAATGGCCTTTTCACAGGCCTGCCAAAAAAGACCATCAAACGACTTCAGCTGGTTCAAAATGCAGCGGCGAGGGTTCTCACACGAACAAAAAGAACAGAGCACATTACCCCAGTTCTAAGGTCCCTTCACTGGCTTCCAGTAAGCTACAGAATTGACTTTAAAGTATTGCTGTGGTGTATAAATCTCTAAATGGTACAGGGCCCAATTACCTTTCTGATATGTTGCAGCGGCCTAACCCAATCAGATCTACCAGATCGCAACAGAAAAATTTACTATTAAAACCAGTTGTTAAAACAAAGTGTGGTGAAGCAGCTTTTAGCTACTATGCAGTACATCTATGGAACCAACTGCCAGAGGACATTAAAAATGCTCCTGCTGTTGGCAGCTTCAAATCTAGGTTAAAGACCAAGCTGTTTTCAGATGCTTTCTGTTAAATAATTAATATTTTTACATTTTTTATAATCTTTACTTTCTCTGCATGTTTTAAATTTACTTTAATTTTATTCTATTTTATTCCGCTGGTTTCTTTTTCTTTTTCTCCTTTTTTCTTTTTGGCATTTTATTATTTTATTTCTACTATAGTTTAATTCTTATTATTTTCTTTTAATTCTTTTAATTAATTGTTTTAGATTAAAAATAAAATTATTTTATGTAATTTTATTTCTCTATTGTTTACTGTTTTTGTTTTTGCTTCTGTAAAGCACATTGAACTGCCATTGTGTATGAAATGTGCTATATAAATAAACTTGCCTTGCCTTGCCTGTGAAAGGTAATCCCATATGATCTCGTTTGGACGGTAAACCTGTTGGTACAGTTAAACGCAGCTAATCTTTATTCTCCGCTTTGACCTCTCCAATATGGCGGCGAGGATGACATATGATTCTATGCGGAAGGCGGCGTCTTTAATGGTCCGGAATAAATTGGATTAATTTGCTCCTCTACGCCCTTTTTGAGGAATGTATTGTCGGACTTAAATCAACATCTGAAGAGGTGAGATCGCTCCTTTTTTCCCCTATTTTTGCTGGCGGGATTGCACCATTACACAATAAATATTCACAGTGAAAATATTTTGTAAGCGCGTTTCATGAACCAAGTTATAGGATTTGTTGACAACTCGCATCGCAATGAGAAGATCATTGGCACTACTGGTGTTAAGAATCAGACCATTTCATAAATGAATATTTTGCTGTAGAGCTGCAGTGTTTGTACAATTGCATGTTTTTGCTTCACTATTACTGTCACTATTCTGCTTCTTGCATTACTACTGTGAACTAACACTGAACATAATAATAATAATAATAATAATATCCAAGCTCGTGTTTCACTCTCACTAGTGCTCTGTAAGGCTTTTTCCTGGTGATATCCTGGTGATATTCGTTACACTTTTACCCGGCGTGAAGCACTCACAGCCATGTGGTTGTGACGTCATCGTAAACAAATCCGTTCTACTCATCCAGACGACTTCACAACGGCAACGTTGCCAGATCTTTCCACTCTGGAACCCGTTCTCAAAAAGATTGCGTTTTGGGCACCCAAAACGCCGGTGCCGTGTGGACGCCAGGCCTAAACGATAAGCAATTGTATCGGAGTCACCTGAATCCGTTGCCGTGTGGACAGGGCCTTAGACCCCCACCTCTGTTCAGTGATGGCCGTTCCAGGTTGACAAAAATGGCTTCTTTAACTCCTCGCTCATACCAACGATCCTCTCTGGCTAAAATGCGTATGTTACAATCCTGAAATGAGTGTCCTTTGTTGTTAAGATGAATGTAGACAGCCGAGTCCTGGCCTGAGGAGCTGGCTCTCCTGTGTTGGGCCAAGCGCCTGTATAGCGGTTGTTTCGTCTCCCCAATATACGAATCCGTGTAATTCTCACTGCACTGAATTGCATACACTACGTTGTCCTGTTTGTGTCTGGGTATTCTGTCCTTAGGGTGGATCAGTTTCTGCTTCAGGGTGTTATTGGGTCTGAAATTTATATTGGGGAGACGAAACAACCGCTATACAGGTGCTTGGCCCAACACAGGAGAGCCAGCTCCTCAGGCCAGGACTCGGCTGTCTACATTCATCTTAACAACAAAGGACACTCATTTCAGGATTGTAACGTACGCATTTTAGCCAGAGAGGATCGTTGGTATGAGCGAGGAGTTAAAGAAGCCATTTTTGTCAACCTGGAATGGCCATCACTGAACAGAGGTGGGGGTCTAAGACATCATTTGTCAAACATCTACAAGGCGGTCTTGGACACTCTTCCCAGACGGCTGGGTGTACGCCAGGACCCAGCTGTTTTCGGTGACTCACAGGAGGACAGAGAGAGTCAGATTGCCATTGATCACCCTAACGGGCAATCTTTTGATCACCCTAATGACTCGCCGTTCACACCCAGCCTCCAGTGACCCACACCAACATGATGCTTCAAGGACACCTTAGATGAGCTGGTCATCAGAATTCTGATTCTGATCCAGGAGAGGATAAATATCTGATACTCCCTATTAGTCAGACAGAACTGAGGAAGCCTTCTGGACGAGAGGTGAAACGTTTTCAAGAATCTTCAAGCAAGTCCAGTTGCCCATTTCTACCACCCACAGTCTGATTTTATTTCTATCACTATGTCAAATAATATCCTGTTGAATGCACCATGTATTAGCTGTTCATTAGTGCCACTTAATGTTGGAGTTTACTCATATACTACTGAACCATTTACCTCCAATTATTGGATATGTTATAGCAAAAAGGGAAAAACACTAAATATTTCAGAAAGTGGTTTACTTTGACGCAAATGATTTACATTGTATAGCCGTTTTACATTACATTAATGGCATTTAGCAGAAACTCTTATCCAGAGCAACGTGCAACATACCCAGAACAGCCTGGGGAGCAGTTGGAGTTAGGTGCCTTGCTCAAGGGCACTTCAGCCATTCCTGCTGGTCTAGGGAATTGAACCGCTGACCTTTTGGTCCCAAAGCTGCTTCTCTAACCATTAGGCCATGGCTTCCCCATGGTTCACGGTTGCCAGTTATAATGTTCTATAATGTTCCCCTTAGGGCAGATTCAATCCCGACAGCAAAAATAGGGGAAAAAAGGAGCGATCTCGCCTCTTCAGAAGTTGGTTTTAGTCCTACAGTACATTCCTCAAAAAGGGCATAGAGGAGCAAATTAATCCATCAACGTGTAGTATTCAATTTATTCCGGACCATTAAAGACGCCGCCTTCCGCATAGAATCATACGTCATCCTCGCCGCCATATTGGAAAGGTCAAAGCGGAGAATAAAGATTAGCTGCGTTTAACTGTACCAACAGGTTTTCCATCCAAACGAGATCACATGGGATTACCTTTCACAGGTGAGACTGGAAAAATACTTTTCATTGTATTTGGTCATTATAATGTAATTTTACGAACAGATTTTCCTGACTTTGTGGCTAATATGAAGTCTCGCGCATAATAGTTTATGCGCATGCGTCCTTACTTCTTCTATTGTTCTGGTGTCTCTGAAGGGACCGTCTTACAGTGCCCCTAGAGATGTGGCATGTGTATTGCATCGTTTTCAGCAAGCATTGCGTTGCCATATGGACCTGATATTTTACTGATCGTTGCCCATTTGGACGCGATATATTTTTAAATAACATCTCGTTGCTGTTGTCGTGTGGATGTAGCCTAACTCAATACTGGACCGATTTCAATCATATTTGTCCCTAGTAAATATTTGGACTCAAAGAAATGGGGCCCAGGTTTAAAAATTCCAATGTTTTCCTTTAAATGTAATGATGAAATGTATCACGTCATTCTTTAACTCTTTTACCCAGAATTTCCATCTGTTCTGAGGGTGACCATTAAATTTATTTGTGATGTCACACTTCATAGTAATGTTTAACGGCTCATACGAAAGTAGTCACTAAGGGCACTCAATTTGCAGTTTTTCATATGTGTTTCTTTTCTTTTTTTTTTTAATTTACCCTCGCCTACAAGGTTTAAAGTGAGACGGCCTTTCGATTTCATAAAATCGATGAAATTTAGTTCCCTCTGAAATTGGGTCATTGTGATATGTTTATTTCTGTAATATGTCAAAAACAGACCATTCTGTAGCTGGGAAGTTATTTAATTTGAGGGGATTCCCGAGCAAATAATGTGCATGAAATCGCTCACTTCGCGCAGTCAAGTGGACAGAGGAAGTCCGTGTGCGCATGCGCAGGTTTACCTGATTCTTCTTCTTTTCCTTCTTCTTTTGGGTTTTACAGCAGCTGGCATCCAGTGGTGCATTACTGCAATTTACAGGTTTACCTTTGACCGTGCACCGACAGTTACATCATTCTGTCGCTAAACGAACAGCTGATCACACCAAGGTGCTCGCTGACCGCTGATATTTATTAGTTTGGTCCTGCGTTGCCTTTCCTTTGCAAGACAACGTCTTTTCTTCTTGTTTTCTATTACTGTAGTCAGTCTTCCACGTTTCATTCGCATTCTCGATTTTCCTCTCCTGTTTCAAATTTGTATCCCACAATGCCTTGTGCGAGCGAGCAAAGCCCACCACGTGATGCATGACGTAGTATCTTGAATTGGGTCATGGTGAAGCAGGAAAAAATGGCAGAGAATTTAGGGTCACCTGGCCCTAAATTCATTAATTGTTCTATTTTAAAAAATTTTCATTAAATTGGAAGGCTTTGATTTGAATTGAGTAGCTTTCAGTCCACTAAACAAAAATAATTGTGTGTCAGGGAAGATTCTTTTTATGACCTAAACCTGAAAAATATGAAAGGCAGTCTACCTTTAAATATTGTAATTTTCTTGTTTGTTTTTTTTACTATCAAAAAGATTTAGTTGTGCTGTCTGTTTTTATCTCCTGTACCAATGTTATTGTGGAGAGGACTCAAACCCCTCCCCTTTCCCATAACCCTTGTTTGGTAAATCTTTGGAAAAATCTTTCTTAGGATGGGTTCTATTGTGAAGTGCTGTTTCATAAAAGATACGAAAAAAATCTCCGAGCAATTTCTTTCTTTGATAATAGTTGACTGAAATTCTTTCAATCACATAAATGACAAACCATTTATTCAAAATACAAAATGGAGTACTCTTGGCTCACAAAACAAGACAGATACACTTAGGAAGATCTTCTTGGAGATGTTCGCTGGATGGTTCTTTTGTAAGACCTTTATTGATTGATTGTCAAGTTCATCTTACAGCCATGAACAATCCAATCCTTTAGATCCAACTTTTTACCTTTTTTTGGGGGGGAAAAGTACTCCTACATTTGCTGCCCATGTAACCAAGCATTCACATAAATAAGTGTGTATGGATGCAGAGGTTCTACAGGAACCCAAAGCATCTCAGGAGCCTGCTCCTAGACAAAGGAGTGTGTGTGAAAGGTACCCCGAATCACATCTGGTTATAATTACTTCGATTCAAACCATACTAAGGGAGAGAGAAAAACCAGCATGTCGTATCAACATCTCATTAACAATTAACTTCATATACCATATCCAGTAATCAATTAATTACACAAAGGAAAAGAAACATCCATTTTATGAAACCACTTCATCCTGCTCATCAGCAGCGAAACACAGAGTCACGGTACTCTACACACAGAAACCCTACAGTCTCCGGAGTACTCTTATAAGAGACTTGTGGCAGTAAAATAATTCTGATTGAAAGTGTCCAACAAGTCGACATGAGGGTTTAGAAATCACTAGCAGAATGGGAATCCAGTGTACTGTGAGAAGGGTTAATTCAGAAAAAAATATAATCACTGGCAAATTACTCTGGTACGAGAGGAATAAAACATTTTGGGACTTGTTGTTAATAAAATAATTAACAATCATCTACAGCTTTGTGTCTGGTTACATCACATCACCCAGTTGATCCCCCCCCCCCCCCCCCCCAATAACAGCGTACCTGGTCATGTTTTATTCCTTACTTTAGTTCCACTTGTAAGTAATGAACCAATTAACTGCAGTTTAGAAATGAATAATTTAAGAATATTATCTAAATTTGAAGCTAGGCTATGAAAATTTGGGCATGTACTGTATGTATGGGGAAAAAAATCCTTCCTTTAATTTTTAACTACATTATTGTATAGCTCAGTGTTCGACTGTACTGCAGACAGCATGTGGCAGCCCATCAGTCCACATGTATGACTGCCTTATCCTTTCCTGAGGGAAAAAGGCCGGTGACTGCATAGGAAGTTTTTCGTTCCGGAGCTGAGTTGTCTTTCCCATGTCACATAGTCCCGTTCCCATTACACATACAGAAACATTGATTCAGGAGTCTCATCTGTGTCAAAGCGTATGCTTTGACATGTGTATCACACATTAATATAGTCAAGTGTTTGTCTTTTGCGCATGCTCCGGCATATAGCATATTCTATAGCCCCATGTAGCCTTAGTGGTTAAAAAAAAAAGTCTGCTAACCTCGGTGCAATGCATGTATTCATTTCATGATGTAAATATTTAACCCAAATTTATCATTTGTTCACTGAATTATCTGACTCAAAATTCTACAGCTAATATAACTGATTCCAAACAAAAGTTTAGTTCAAATGTGATTCCTTACTGGGTGTTTCATTAGTAATACCTGTGCGGTTTTATAATATTTATATAATAAAGTTTTCCACTAGAGTGTAACAAAATATACTTGAGAGACTTTATTTTTAAGCATGTACTGTATGAAATAGTTACTCTGCTAACTCAGTGGTTTTTTTATACAAGCAAGTAATAGGCTGTATAGTAGTTGCTTGTCAGAATTTAATTTAAACATGATTCAATACTTTGGAAAGAAATTGGTCGTCTTCTTCCAGCTGCTCCTGTGGATCTCATCTCATTATCTCTAGCCGCTTTATCCTGTTCTACAGGGTCGCAGGCAAGCTGGAGCCTATCCCAGCTGACTACGGGCGAAAGGCGGGGTACACCCTGGACAAGTCGCCAGGTCATCACAGGGCTGACACATAGACACAGACAACCATTTGCACTCACATTCACACCTACGGTCAATTTAGAGTCACCAGTTAACCTAACCTGCATGTCTTTGGACTGTGGGGGAAACCGGAGCACCCGGAGGAAACCCACGCGGACAACATGCAAACTCCACACAGAAAGGCCCTCGCCGGCCACGGGGCTCGAACCCGGACCTTCTTGCTGTGAGGCGGCAGCGTTAACCACTACACCACCATGCCAGAGGAAAATGGCCAGATTGGGTTGAGCTTTTTTGCCAGAAAGGATATAGAAGAAAAGAAGAAGAAACCTTTATTTGTCACATGCACACTCAAGCACAGTGAAATTCATCCTTTGCATTTAACCCATCTAAAGCAGTGAACACACACACTCAGAGCAGTGGGCAGCCACACCAGAGCGCCCGGGGAGCAGTCAGGGGTTTGGTACCTTGCTCAAGGGCACCTCAGCCCAAGGCCGCCCCACATTAATGTTCCTAGACATGAAAATGTAAAAAAAACCTGCTTCACATAAAGTAGAACGGGATTAAAATTACAGAGAAGCTCTAATCTTCTTCTTTCGGCTGTTCCCGTTAGAGGTTGCCACAGTGGATAATGTCCCTCCTGTTCTCCGTATCTTTTTCTGTCACTCCAAGCGTCCTCATGTCCTTCACAACGTCCATAAATCTCATCTTTGGTCTTCCTCTTTTCCTTCTACCTGGCAACTCCATCTCCAGCATCCATCCATTATCTATAGTCATTTATCCTGTACAGGGTCACAGGCAAGCTGGAGCCTATCCCAGCTGACTATGGGCAAGAGGCAGGGTACACCCTGGACAAGTCACCAGGTCATCGCAGGGCTGACATAGACACAAACAACCATTCACATTCACACCTACGGTCAATTTAGAGCCACCAATTAGCCTAACCTGCATGTCTTTGGATTGTGGGGGAAACCGGAGCACCCGGAGGAAACCCACACAGACACAGGGAGAACATGCAAACTCCACACAGAAAGGCCCTCGCCAGCCACTGGGTTCGAACCCGGAACCTTCTTGCTGTGAGGCGACCGTGCTAACCACTACACCACCATAGCAACTCATAGCAACTCTTTACAACCACTGGGTTCCACTCCTGCCAGCCCAAAACAGGAACCTTAGAATCAAGTTCCTATTAAGGTGGCTGGTGAGTGTACATATACACACACACACATCCATGAGTCTCCTTTGAAGTTCCTGTGATCAGGCCCGCCGACAGGGGGGGACAAACGGGTATGTTGTCCCGGGCCCAGGAATGGGGGGGGCCCAGAACTGGGCTCTCATGAAGTTGCAATTATTTTATTTCATTTCAAAATGTGTTGATTTGGGGGAGAAATGTGCTATATTTGCATTCAATAAATGATTTCTAGATCTTTTGCCTTTATTGTCTTTGAAAAAGGCGTCAAGAACCCCCTACCACCCCTAATGCAAAAATGGTTTGGTCTGACTCTTTGATTAAGGGGAAAAAAACGACATCGTTTGATCATAGCGCTTCGACAATCAGCGTGCGTGCCATTTGCCAACATGCACAAGTCAGGAGCACAGAAAAGAAAAGAGAAAAAGAGAGGAAGAAACCAAGAGACTCAGGGGCTCACTGCATAAATATTTTAAAAAAGATTCGGATATGCAGCAGGTACTAGCAAAGGCAGTGGGGCAGCTGAGCCAGGTGACTACTCGTCCGGATTTCGTCTGGACACACGGGCGCAGATGGGGGGGGACGGGGGGATTCGTCCCACCCAGATTTAAATTCACCTCGTTCGGTCCCCCCCACTTATAGGGAGGAAAAAACGTCTATGCTGTCTTTCTTTGCATAAGGCAAACCTCACGGAAAAATCAAAAGACTAATTATCATTCGGTTTATTGAGGTGCACAGCAGTACAGACGTAGTTGCAACTGCGCAGACTGCACAGGTTGCGAGCTCGAGCTTGGTTGCTATGGTTACCCACAACAAGTTTGACAGGCATATCGGGGACAGCGCCTCCTAGTTCAGGACCCCAACACGGCATGATGAAGAGTGCCAAAAGGCAGAAAACGATTGCATCGTTTAAAAAAAAAAAATGACTGTAAGTAAACTGTGCCTTACTTTATCATATCACCTTGCAATTTTTTGATAGTCTGTTTAAAGTAATGTCGTAATGAAAGTAAAATCGTACGGAGTGATGCCTTTCTGGTAGCCTCCTTCTTTCGGTGGCAGCCTGTAGATACAGTGCTCAGAAGGCAGTTTTAATGTTTAATCTGGCGTTCCCTGCCATAATTTCAGCGAGCATATTGTTTCATAAGGAAACTTTGCGAAGAGTTGTTGACTGACTGCCGCTCACGCAACACACAGGCATAGTTAGAAAGTCAGTATGCACTGGTTTACACTTTACACACACACACATAGCCCAGCCTCTCGCTATGTTTAACAGTTGGAACTTAGCGGTTTTAAAACTAGTTTTGCAGTTTTGCAATTTCTGTGCGTGATGATAATGTGTAAACTTTGGATTTCCATAGGCTATGTTAAAATGTTATTGTAGTGACTTGGTTAATTTGCCATTTATTCATACTGTATGCAGTGGCTTGGTTTATATGCCCCTTGGAGTTCATTCAAATAACCCCTAGAGTGCGCTACCTGCCGGGAGAATGTGCTGGGAATGCGTTGCTCTTCTAGCCAGGAAGTTGCTACGTTTTCACACAATAACACCTGCAGCATCGGAATGAAAGCAGTTGTCCTGACTCCTTTCTTTCTTGATTTCTCCACTCATCAGGTATCCAACTCGTTTAAAACTCTGACCAACTTTGTTTAAGGTTTCAAACGCTGTGAAATGATGTTGTCTGTTATTTTTATCAGTTGCTAATGTGTTAATTTTTAATGGGGAAAAGTTGGCTAGTCAGGGAAACGAGTGGAAGCTAGCATGCAAAAGCGTGGTTCCTCTCTAATCTTTGCAAGCACTAGTTCTTAAAAGAGTGAAAACTTGATATATTGTGTATATCCTGATCTTTGGAAAGACGATATATAACACAGTAGTTAAACGTTGGGCCACGTCTCTGTATTATTGTCTGCCTGCTTTGTCTTCACTGTAAGTAATTGCCATTGTCTGTATGGGAATCAGTGCTGCCTGCACCGATCTGTTAAGGTGTTTTACAGTAATCAGCCATGGCGAAGCAGAAAACGGACTTACTGTAACTGGGTTTACAACGGAGAAAAAAAGGACTTTAAATGGAAATTTGATTTCGTCCATGATTTGTATTATGTTCATTTCTTGTCATGTTTTCTATTTATTTTGTTGCTCGCAATCGAAGAGTGTTGCCTACAATAAGCTACTGGACTGTTAAAAGAGAAAAAAAAGATTGTTAAGCTACTGAACTGGTAACAGGGAAAAAGAGAATGTATTGTAAATATGAAGTTGAAGTTAAGTTGCTATGTTTTCACACAATAACACCTGCAGCATCAGAATGAAAGCAGTTGTCCTGACTCCTTCTTTCTTTCTTGATTTCTCCACTCATCAGAGTGCAACATTTTGGAGGCCCCAGCAAGATGAATGCGTGAGAGGTCCTACTTCAAGAGGCAGTACCCCATCCTGCGTTCAGACTCACCACTACACCTGGAAGATTAGCGGAGCACAGCAGCACGGTGGTCGGGCAAGAAGGACAGTGAGTCATCTGAGGTTATATCGCGCTGACCAGGAGAGCCACAGGTTCCACCTTGCCACGTACACGTTCTGCTTCACTGCATCACTGGTCATCCGTTCTTAACAAACATGAATGTGTTGGAGGACTTACGACTTGAAGTAATTGGGTTGCTTTATACTCTCACTAGTGAACAACTGGTACATGTATGTGAATTTTTGGGAATAGCCCAAGATGATTTTTCTGATAAAGGTCGTTCCTTTTTGATTACACAAATTATACAACACATGGATAAAGATGAGGTAGGGGATCTAGAAGATAAGGGTATGTCGCTCTTTCTTAGCCTTAAAGACAAAATCACCTCAGTCCAGCTGCCCCCTAGTGATCAAGCCACACCAGCTTCAGACACACTGCCCCCTACCCCATCACAGTCACAACAGATAGAACCATTATCAAAACAGGAAAAACTCCAAAAACAGGTTGAGGCCCTACAGTTAGCGTTACAGATGTCATTACAATCTCAGCAACAGGGTGGTAGGAACCAAACACTAGCCAGTAATCAGAACATGCCCCAGCCTTATGCCCCTATTCAAGACTATGCACAGTCATCTGTTCTCAGCCCCTGGTATAGGGAATTCAGGATCGCAGGACAAATTGGAGAGCCAGGACAAAAGGACAGGCTTACATTCTCCAGTCTCGCTCACCAGATTGAAACCGGATTAAACAAAAAAGTCCCTGAATATGAAATTGTCCATGCTGTTATTAAAGGCCATAGCACCAGGCATGCAATTGTGGAGCTACCTGGAGGGCAAAGCAGATTGAACTCTCCCAGTGCTGAGGAGAATACTCCGATCTCACTACCAAGAACAGGGTGCAACAGAACTCTACAAACAACTTACAGCAGATGCCCAAAATGGCAAAGAGACGCCGCAGAACTTTCTGTTCCGTGTGCTTGATCTAAGACAGAAGATTCTTTTCGCCTCTCAAGAGGCCGAGTCTGGTCTGAGGTATGACCCCATCCTTGTGCAGAACATGTTTCTGCATTCAGTTCTGACAGGGCTGCAAAATGACAACATAAGAAATTATATGAAGCCTTACCTGCAGCAAGCAGATGTGAATGATGAAGTCCTGCTGGAAAAGTTAAACATTGCCTGTATGACTGAAACAGAGAGACAGAACAAAAGAAGAGAGATACCACCACAGCGGTCCGTAGGTGTTCACTCAGCTCAGTGCACTGAGGCTCAAGCTGTATCTGAGAAGAAAAAGGAGACGCCAGAAAACAAAACCAAGCCTAATCTCCTGGATGAGCTGAAGGAAATTAAAGCAGATATTGCTGTTCTGAAGAACTTAAGCACTGAAGTGTGTCAGATTCGAGACTCCATCCAGCATCCACAAATGGCCTTAACACAAAACTTGTCCACGCCCGGCATTGATACCCGTCAGTTTGAATATATGCCCACAGGCTTCTGGCGAGATGGTGGCCGAGGACGAGGTGGAACCGCACAATTCCAGCAAGGCTACGCACCCCAACGGTACCCGCTCCCCTCAACTAGGGGGCGCACAAGGAGGTGCTTGGGTTGCCAACGCAGTGGCACTGATGACATTTGCACGCATTGTTATGCATGTGGAAGTAATGAGCACTACTTTGCAGGATGTAGGGCAAGGGAAATGAATCCAAGAGGCCCTCCATTAAACGAGAGAGGGTTGCCCCCACGGGACCGGGAGTAACCTGTAGCACACTAGTGTCCCATCAGACCTGTATGCAGTGTGGGGTAAGTGGAGAGGGGGACGAATTAAAAAGATGCGCTCCCTGCCAGAATGCTTTCTATTGCTCTAAAACCTGTCAGATAAGTCACTGGGATGTCCATAGGAAAAAATGTGCACGTTCGAAACATAACCATGTGCAAGGAGTGAAGAAGGAGAAGAAGTGTCTAAGTGTCGCTGCCTTAGTGGGGAAACAGTGTCTTGTTGACTGCTATTTCAATGGCATCAGAACTCAAGCATTGTGGGATACCGACTCCCAAGTTTGTCTCATAAATGAGAGCTGGAAAAATGAAATCCTCCCAAACGTAAAGCTGAGACCTGTCACTGACCTCATTGATTCCCCTGACACCCTTACAATAGTAGCTGCGAATGGGGATCGTATACCTTTTCTTGGTTGGGTTGAAATCTTGTTTGGCTTGTCAGAAAAAACCAATGGGCCATGCACTCTTACTCTCCCTGTCCTGGTCATGAAGGGGGGTAGCCTCACCCACCCTATTATTGGCTATAATGCAATTGAACACATTGTGAAGAACAGTGAAAATGAACTTTGTGCTGATGCTAGCAGTGAACTGCTGAGAGAGGTAGTTAGATCTGCTCTCCCTGGACTTGAGACACCACAAATTCAGGCTTTGATTGACCTGGTAAGAGTTGAAAAGCCTCGAGAGTATGCCGTGAAGATCACAAGAGAAAGAACTGTCATCCCTAGGCTGACATCCACTCATGTCGTGTGCAGGTTGTCAACAAGCCCCCTGGAGGAAGACACTACTTTAGTATTTGAACCAGATGTTGACCCCCAGTGGCCAGAAGGGCTAGAATTGAACGAAACAGTGGTGCAGTTAAAAGCAGGTGCCCCTCCCTACATCATGGTGAACGTACAGAACTCCTCAACTCATGACATAGTCTTGCCAGGCAAAACCATCATTGGCACTGCGCATGAGGTGCAGTCTGTGTATTCTGTTTCCCCTTTAGATCAACAATGCCGCCAAAACCATGCGTCAGTGAGTCATGTTCAGTCCAGGGGTGAAGAGGATATAGATGGCAAATGGGACCCCGCTGTAGATTTAAGCCACCTAGGGGAAATTGAGAGGGAGATTGTTCGTAAGATGTTGCGAGAAGAATGTGCCTCATTTTCCCGTTCAGATGACGACATAGGGTGTGTTGACAGTCTAAGAATGACAATATCCCTGAAGGATACAGCCCCTGTTGCGCGGTCTTACCTGTCGGTGCCTAAACCACTGTATAAGGAACTAAAAGACTACCTGCACGATCTCATTGCTCAGAGGTGGATCGAGAAATCAACATCATCTTATTCGTCACCTGTTGTATGCATACGAAAAAAAGATGGCAGTCTACATCTTTGTGTAGACTATAGAGAGCTAAACAAAAAGACCCATCCAGACCGACAGCCCATTCCTAGGGTCCAAGACATCCTTGACAGTTTAGGTGGGAACTCATAGTTCTCATTGCTTGACCAGGGTAAGGCCTACCACCAAGGCTTTATGTCAAAAGAGAGTAGACCCTTAACTGCATTTGTGACACCATGGGGCTTATATGAATGGATAAGAATTCCATTTGGCTTAATGAATGCCCCTGCAGCATTCCAGAGGTGTATGGAGGAGTGTCTAGAGGGCCTACGTGATAAAATCTGTGTCCCTTACCTAGATGACACATTGGTATATAGTAAATCCTTCGAAGATCACGTGGAACATGTCTGAAAGGTGCTGCAGCAGTTAAGATCTTATGGCATCAAGCTCAAGCCAAGCAAATGTGATGTCTTTAAGCCAGAGGTCTGCTACCTGGGGAGAATTGTATCAGCTGAAGGGAGCAAAATAGACCCAGCTGACACCGCCGCTGTGAGAGCTCTGAAAGATAAGAGACCGGCTACTGTTGGGCAGTTGCGTGCCATTCTGGGACTTCTCAGTTATTATCGGCAATACATAAAGAACTTCTCCAGGATAGCAGGGCCACTTTACAACTTGTTGAAGGCTGCAGGGCCACAGGACTGGAAAGACCAGAAACACTCGACACGAAAGAACAAAAAGCATTCAGGAGCCCCTTCAAGCCAGCCCATTGTGTGGGAAGACAAGCACCAGGAGGTCCTGGAGAAGCTGATTGATTGTCTGGCTAAGCCCTCCATACTTGGGTTCCCAGATTTCTCACAACCCTTTATTCTACACACTGATGCGTCGGGGCAAGGGCTAGGCGCCGTATTGTACCAGGAGCAAGGGGGCAAACTCCGCGTAATAGCTTATGGGTCTCGCACACTGACTGCTGCTGAAAGAAATTACCATCTTCATTCTGGAAAATTGGAGTTTCTCGCTCTAAAGTGGTCAGTCACTGAGAAATTTCATGATTACCTGTACTATGCCCCTTCATTTGTTGTATACAGTGATAATAATCCCCTTACATATGTAATGTCTAGTGCCAAACTCAATGCAACCGGTTGCAGATGGGTAGCTGAACTGGCTGACTATAATTTTACAATCAGATACAGACCAGGTAAAGAGAATATTGATGCAGACAGTCTTTCTAGGATGCCAACTGACATGGAGGAAATAATGAAACAATGTACAGAAGAACTGTCATTTGACTGCGTGGCTGCTCTAATACAGGCTGTGGAAGTACAAGAACATACCCCACCATGTACAGTAGTTACCGCTTTACAGCAGCTAACCGACAGTGCCCACTATCAGGGCTCGAAATTAACTTTTTTTCTTTGTGTCCCCCAGTGGTCCCGAATTCTGTGTTGTATTGTCCCGAATGGAAGCAATAGTGTCCCCATTTTTTTCCTCTCTGAAATAACCAGTGGTTAATATTATCATATGAAGTTACTATTATATTTGTAACTATGCGATTTTGAACCCTTTATATCATTTTTACAATAAGTTACAAGACACAAGCGACACGTGCTATACATCATCTACTTCAAAATTACAGTTATTGCATTTTCAGTTTATTAAACTTGGGCGATCTCACTGTATGAATAGATACCCGTTTATTTAAAGGGGCCAACTAGCTCATTCAGAAAATGTTTCAACTCCCTACATCTGCAGTACACTTTAGTTGAAAATAAGACCCCTTTTATGTTCATTTCATCTACATATACCTTGAATATCTGTTGGCACTTATAAGGCCAACTTATAATTTTCACCATTACCGTTATCCATTTTTATGAAGTTTCCGTTATCCATTACCGTTATCCATTTTTATGAACTTTCCGTTATCCATTTTATGAACTTTCGCTGCCGAAACATGGGTGCAAATGTTAGCAACATCAACATAGTGCCAGGTCCTAGCCTAGTTGTGCTGCTGACTGACTAAACTTTCTGAACTAGAAAGACACCAAGAAAACTCACTTATTCTGTTGAACGGTATCTTCCGTCAATATCATCCACATCATTCCTGTTGTATTTTATAACGTGTCTAACAGTGTTCATTAAGTTCATTCAGTTGCTAGCGTTGCCTGCAGACCAGGCGATGACACTTTGGATCCTGAAGGTCCTGGAGACGTTATGTCTGGGCTTTCAGTTTCTTCCCCGCGGTCGGTCCGCTTCAACCACTTAAGCATTTTTGTTCTGGCAAGAGTCGGCGCAGCGTGTGCGGTAGCAATTCCATTCCAAGTCCATATAATGTGGACACCGGCCGAAGATTCTAGAACAGAATGCGCTGCTCTGTAGCCTACGGATGCAGGTGCATCGAAAGTGTAGCTACTATGTATTTTTCGCTGTTAACGTTTTAAAATTAAAATTGACAAATTAGGTGAATGTCTACGTATGTGTTACGGCTTTGTAAATAATATTAATGTAGAACTTTTTTTCTAGATCTATTTTTTTCCATTGTCCCGGGATTGTCCCAGATATGATAATTTTGTGTCCCGATGACATTTTTTATGGTCCCCGGGACGTCGGGACACCGTTAGTTTCGAGCGCTGCCCACTATGATCCCGTCCCCCTTGCAGAAATCAGACAGAGTCAGCTAGATGATCCACACATTGGGCCAGTGATGAGATTTAAAATAATAACCAGTGTAAAACCATCAATGAACCCAATCATGTCCTATAGTGCCCAAAGTAAATGTCTCCTCCGTGAATGGGAGAAGCTGCATGTTGATGAAAATGGCATTCTTAGGAGAAAAACAGCGACTAGGACTCAACTGGTCTTACCTGACAAGTATAAGGCTTGTGTGATTGAGGAGTTGCATAACAAAATGGGCCATCAAGGTGTGGACCGCACTTTATCACTGATCAGAGACCGTTTCTTTTGGCCACAAATGCGGGATGAGATTGAGCACTATGTCACTAGAACTTGTGCCTGCTTGAAACAAAAGAAGCCGAGCAGAGAGACAAGGGCTCCTCTAACAAACATTATTACCACCCACCCCTTTGAGCTTGTCTCTATTGACTTCTTGCATTTGGATAAATGTAGAGGGGGATATGAATACATATTAGTGATTATTGACCACTTCACCCGCTTTGTTCAAGTATATGCCACTAAGTCAAAGTCTGCCAAAACAGTGGCAGATTGCTTGTTCAATGACTATGCCCTTAAGTTCGGGTTTCCTGAGCGAATACACCATGATCAGGGAGGTGAATTTGATAACCGGCTAATATCTCAGTTGAAGAAAAACTGTGGTGTCATGAGTTCCCGCACGAGTCCCTACCACCCACAAGGGAATGGTCAGGTTGAAAGATTTAACAAAACGCTGTTACAGATGTTAAAGACACTGACAGAGAGAGAAAAGAGAAATTGGAAGGATTCATTGAATAAGCTAACATTTGCTTATAATTGCACTAGGTGCGAGGTCACAGGCTTTTCCCCTTTTTACCTCCTCTATGGGCTTAGTCCACGGCTGCCTGTTGATACCCTTTTTGAACCAACTGAGAACGAGGGCACCGCTAGTCATCAGGAATACATGCAAAAATGGAAAGAACAGATGAAAGAGGCATATGAGATTGCAAGGGAGGGTGTAAAGAAATCAGGTGAACGAAGCAAGAAGAACTATGACAAAAAGCTGAGAAGCACAATATTGACTCCTGGTGACCGCGTGCTAGTCAGGAACCTGACACCGAGAGGAGGGACAGGCAAGCTACAGAATCACTGGGAGGATGCCATCCACATCATGGTTAGACGAGTAAAGGAGGACCTTCCCATCTATGAGATGCAGCCAGAGCAAGGAAAGGGGAGGTCAAGGGTCGTACATCGTAACTTGTTGCTGCCATGTGACCATTTGCCTATGGATGTTCCGGTGGATATCAAAGACAAACCAATGAAAAGGAGACAGAGGCAAGGAGATCAAAACATTGAAACAGTGCATTTGGATGAATCAGATGATGAGGATGACTTCTGTGTTCATTATTCACCTGTCAGACAGCCTCAGGTAGACATGCACACTTCGGATGCTGACATTACAGAAGATGAGCTGGAAAAAGAAGTTACTGTACCTGTCTCTGAGGATGAGAATGAAACTGAGCAGTCAGATGAAGTGATGACAGAAGGACAGTGCTCAAACGATGAATTACCTGATGAGGAGTCTTCGGTATCGGACAATAGTGACGAGGATGAAGGGGTGCATCAGAGGCCACAGAGAGAAAGGCGACTGTTGGGTTCACCCAGAAAAAGACCCCGATTCCTTCGTGCTGATGCCTTCCCTTCGGGCCCGAGGACGAGTCAATCACTCAGAAACGGACAGGAGAACACGTGTGGGTTGTTCACATGCCAGTTTATTCGCTCGCTTCGTCAGAATGAAA
This sequence comes from Neoarius graeffei, assembly GCF_027579695.1. Classification (NCBI taxonomy): domain Eukaryota; kingdom Metazoa; phylum Chordata; class Actinopteri; order Siluriformes; family Ariidae; genus Neoarius; species Neoarius graeffei. Next base: position 17,516,086 of record NC_083583.1, on the reverse strand, counting down.
ACATTTGTGGGAATGTCTTATAGTGTTGCTATGTTTGTTTTGTCAGCGTGTGTGTGTGTGTGTAATGGGTGTGTGTCTATGTAGAAGTGTGTAATGATCTTGAATCAATCATAATATAATAACATATTTTTGCTGACAGTAAGGTACAGATAGATATCAGAGTTTTGGTTTATAATTAATATGTCTGATTCTTGGAATAGTGTGGAATGTTAAACATAGATACTGTAGAAGGTCAAAGGCACACAAAGTTTGCACAGAAAGGATCTGAATAATTCTTAATAATTAACATGAATAATTCTTAACACATGAATGTGTGGTCAGTCAGTAAATTACATCTTGATTATCTTGATTCCATCAACATAAGTAAAATAACAAATAACAGTATGCTCTTAATAATGAATGTTATAAGAGAATAAACATAAAAAATAAGAACAACTTAACCACAAGAACAATGAGAATATGTCTGAAAGAGAGAGAACAATTAAACCACTAACAGGATTAAACTTATAACTAAATTAGGTTAATGCTCTTAAACTAAAAATCCTTAGAATCATAAGATCTTAATTATAATTATGAAACTAATCTAGAACTATGAAACTAACATTAATCACGGAATGCATTCATTAATTACGGGATCTATAAAACTAACATTAATCATTACCATAGTATATTTCAATATATTTCAGTATATTTCATAGCCTTTATGAAGCCATGACCTAAGATTCAACTGAATGAATAAGCATGATCATGAACTTTAATTCTACTATTTCAAAGTGGGTATGAGTCGATCTGACACTAAAACAGACCTTCAGACACTTCTCTGTTCAAAATACACATTCATAAACAAAATGTTCCCAAACAATGTCCAGCCGGACCTAAGGTCATTTCAAACTAAATTTTGACACAGAATAAGCTAAGAATTACTATTTCACTAAACTTACATATACCTACATATATCCTGATTTAACCTACTGATTCTGATTCATATTCTGATCATAATCTACATATAATAAATTTTGACCCAACAATCCCCCCCTTTAATACTAATCACAGTATTAACTTTAGATTTTAATTAGATTAGTGTTACACCCTAGCAGGATAATATACATTATTCTCTCTATGCAGAGGTTTGCGGGTAAGACTATTAATCATCTTATGCATTCTGTCCATCAAGCATCTCAAAATGCAAGGTCCCAGGAAAATAAACAAAAGAACAATCACCACTACAGGAATACACATAGAAAAAATAGCAGACCAATTAGACCAATTACCAAACAGTCCAGAAAACCACACCCACCCTGCCGTATCCCCATGTTTATCATGTTCTAGTTGTTGAGCAATCTGTCTCATTTGATGTACGACTGCACCTATTTCACCATCCGGGTTATCATTAGTGGGAATAAAAGTGCAACAGCTGTCTCCAATCATAGCACAAACACCCCCCTTTTCTGCTAACAAAATATCAAGGGCCATACGATTTTGAGTAGTCATTAGACGCAGGGGGGTTAATTCTGTTCTAATACCATCGACAGCTTTAATGGTTTCATTAACAAAGCTGGCCAAGCGATAATGTGTTAATTCTACATTCTTCCATAGATCAGCTACACCAAAATGAGGAAACATTGATGTCCAAAACCTGTGCCATCTGGTAGTAAGATGATGTTCCAGGGGTGGAAAATTATGAATAACATCTCGTTTTGGGCGATGAGCAGAGAGAGGATGGATAGCAGTGATAGCGTTTTTGAGTTGTATGGGAGCGCAAATGCCTGACCACTTGGTGGGAAACGAAACAAGGAGATTACTATTACCGTAGTACCAGTACCAGTTTAATGCCAATTTAACACCAGGATAATTATTAGGGTGTGGTGGAACGCAATTAGGATGAGCCCTACATGTATTCTTGATATATCCGATACTGTTGAGTGTACAATTAGTTAGCGGAGGGTTACATCGACATGAATTTGGGATCCAGCGAGGACATGGAGAGGTGACGGAGTTCTGATCATATATCTGCTTACATTGAGACTTAGGAATGTGTCCTAAATAAATGTTACTTTTTTGAGAGTAATTCATTCTAAAACAATGAGGGAAAGTGAAATTAGAAGGCATATCTACTTTTAGAGTAGTGAGAATAGAATCTTGTAATATAATGTCGGGGGTATTTGTGCCATGTACTGAAGAAGTCTGGTTTAACTTTGCTACCACAGAAGGGTGAGGAGAGTAATTACAGAAAGGGCCCCAAAATTTAGAAGGTTGGCCTTTTGGCCCCCAAGCATAATATAAAGCTTCAGAGCATAACGGCAAAGGTGGGCGTGTAATAATAGTGGAGGATGGCATCAAATGACATACATAACAACTTTCATTTGTGTGAGCCCGTGCAGTCCAGTTAGCAAATTGCCAGAAGATGTTGTCTCGAGGTCCAGCTCCAGCGGGTAACCCTGCTCCGAGCAATAGGAGAATAGTCACGAAGGCTCGGGCGGGTAACCCTGCCCCGAGCAGAGATGAAGCAGCCACGAAGGCTCGGGCGGGTAACCCTGCCCCGAGCAGAGATGAAGCAGCCACGAAGGCTCGGGCGGGTAGCCCTGCCCCAAGCAGTGATGTCACGAGACCCGCGATGTGGACCATCATGGTTGTAGTGAGGTGGTTCGGTTCCACGGTTCCAAACGGTTCAGATTCCAGACTGGGCGCAAGATCTCTTCCCCCTTTTCATTCACAACGTCTCACAGGCAGTAACGGATTCTCAGTCAGCCGGGCTGCACAACTCAGTCAGCGTTTGCACACAGGTCAATTCTATAGCACAGAGAAAGGGAGAAAGAGAGAGAGAGAGAGAGAGAGAGAGAGAGAGAGAGACTGGATAGGGACACAAAAAGCGTTAATAGCAACTGATTATTGTAACACAACTTTATTATGGAGCCTTCTTCAGTCGGGTGGCATGGATCCACTGTGGAAAAAGGTCAGTTAAGACAGCAGTACGAGTAATGGCGACTATTTCTGCAGGCTCACTATATCTAGGTTCTCCCAATTGTCCAAATTGTTTAAAAAATTGCACCAGTACCTTGTCTTCCACTTGGAAGGGGTGTGTGTTTGCTGATGGTGGAAGTGATATTGTACTATTGACCTTAGTACAAATTTCATGCAATTTATCGATAAGGGCTGCAGAATACTCATCCATATGTGTTTTCAAATCAGAGGTACCCAGAGCCGGAGTCCCTTTTCTCCAGGGGACAGGGAACGGTCGCCCAAAAATGATCTCGTAGGGGGAATAGCTGCCGAGACTAGGCTTCAATGTCATGCGAATTTCAGCCAGTGTGGCTGGCAATAGGTCTACCCAATTTCTGGAACCCGTGGTCTGCATAGCCTTAGTTAGTTTGTCTTTCAATGTTCGATTAGTACGCTCTACGATACCAGAAGATTGAGGATGGTATGGAATGTGAAAGCGCCAGTTTAGTGAAAGATACTTACACAGATCTTGTGTGACCTTTGAGACGAAAGGGGTACCTTTGTCTGAGTCTATGGCATCTGGAACCCCATAACGAGGTATTATTTCTTTTGCCAGCGTACGAGTCACTACCTTTGCATTCTCTCTAGAACACGGAAAGGCTTCTACCCATTTAGAAAATTTGTCCACAATCACCAGGAGATATTTAAACTGCTTTGCTGCTGGTTCAGTGGCATATTTCCCAAACAAGTCCACGTCTCGCTAAAGCGTGTCAAAAACTTGGAAGTGAGTTCAGCCTTCTCCTGTTTACAATTAGTAACCTGTGAAAGATCACGGCTAGCCTGTCTTCGTGAGAGCAGATAACGCGTCAATTGTTCCCTTAATTCTCTCATAGCTCTATCAGTATCTTTCCAGTAAAACTTCATTACTTGTTTGGTCGTGGTCTGACCGTTTTCTTCCTCTTTCACCTCCGTCACGGCATATTCGTCATTTTCTGGCTTTAAACAAGGTACCGCGGCTAGTAATGCATCTTCATCATAGTTATCACTGAGAACAGCATGCATGAGAAAATGATAATCTGCACCAACCATTTGTTTGTGCCTGCACATTCTTACGATCACGTCTACGAAATTGATTGGGTTGTTTATCGAAGGCAATAACTTGATCATATCTTTCAATTCTGATGCCGAAGGCGGATTGATCTTAAATCCTCTTCCTCTTCGCGCCCACACACAAGCTGTGTTTATTTCATCGTCAGAATCCGTATTAGATTCGTTTGTCTCGTTTCTTCTGCTCATTACAGTTTTTCTTCTAGCGCCTGTTATGAGATACGCTAGGAACGTTATCAGTGGGACATGAAGCCGGTGTATCTACAGGAATGTTTCTTGTTTCCTCGAGTACCAGCGGAGGAGCAGAGGCTAGGGATCTAAATAAAGCAGGTTTCACTTCTGCATTACGCTTAGGATGTGGTATTGAATTCTTTTGTTCTTTCGTCTCTTTAATTCTATGAAAATGATCCCAAACTGGCTTCATTCTAATCCACTCTAAATAACCTTTGGTCATGTAATCATAATCCCATTCTGGGTTGCCAAATCCTTCATATATCTGTTTGTGTGCCGAAACGAGATACTCTGGTCTAAAAGTCCCTGCACGAGGATAAATTAACCGAGACTGAAATTGTTTCGTGGACCAATCGGCTAAAAGGTCCAGCCAAGGAGCAGTATAGAATCCCAAATCACATCGATTCATCCAATCCCGTGGAGTGTCTTCAGAATCGGGTCTGAGTACCTCTTTACTACCACAACTACCCCCCATGGCCGCACGAAGGAATCAGAGATTAAAAGCGCGCTCTTCTCGTGACAGTTCTCCCCCTTGGAGCGTCTTCACGAGGCTTACCGTCCCGTAAACAAATTACGAGGTTTACCAGCCCAATCCCGTGGCTCTACTAGCCCCGTCTTGTCCCGTAAACAAGAGTCTAAAAGGTCTAATCTAATCTCTAAAAAGTCTACGAGGTTCCTTACATCCCGTGCCTCCACACGAGGATTACCAACCTGAATTATGGGTCTCTATTTTTTTGAAATTACTACCAACCAGGCGGTCAACCAATCAATAACCAATCAAATTATAAATTAAAATTAAATTTACTCACCTGGTTGGCAGTATCGCACTTCTGACACCAAATTGTTGGGTTCACCCAGAAAGAGACCCCGATTCCTTCATGCTGATGCCTTCCCTTCGGGCCCGAGGACGAGTCAATCGCTCAGAAACGGACAAGAGAACACGTGTGGGTTGTTCACATGCCAGTTTATTCGCTCGCTTCGTCAGAATGAAAACATTTGTGGGAATGTCTTATAGTGTTGCTATGTTTGTTTTGTCTTCGTGTGTGTGTGTGTGTGTGTAATGGGTGTGTGTCTATGTAGAAGTGTGTAATGATCTTGAATCAATCATAATATAATAACATATTTTTGCTGACAGTAAGGTACAGATAGATATCAGAGTTTTGGCTTATAATTAATATTATGTCTGATTCTTGGAATAGTGTGGAATGTTAAACATAGATACTGTAGAAGGTCAAAGGCACACAAAGTTTGTACAGAAAGGATCTGAATAATTCTTAACACATGAATGTGTGGTCAGTCAGTAAATTACATCTTGATTATCTTGATTCCATCAACATAAGTAAAATAACAAATAACAGTATGCTCTTAATAATGAATGTTATAAGAGAATAAACATAAAAAATAAGAACAACTTAACCACAAGAACAATGAGAATATGTCTGAAAGAGAGAGAACAATTAAACCACTAACAGGATTAAACTTATAACTAAATTAGGTTAATGCTCTTAAACTAAAAATCCTTAGAATCATAAGATCTTAATTATAATTATGAAACTAATCTAGAACTATGAAACTAACATTAATCACGGAATGCATTCATTAATTACGGGATCTATAAAACTAACATTAATCATTACCATAGTATATTTCAATATATTTCAGTATATTTCATAGCCTTTATGAATCCATGACCTAAGATTCAACTGAATGAATAAGCATGATCATGAACTTTAATTCTACTATTTCAAAGTGGGTATGAGTCGATCTGACACTAAAACAGACCTTCAGACACTTCTCTGTTCAAAATACACATTCATAAACAAAATGTTCCCAAACAATGTCCAGCCGGACCTAAGGTCATTTCAAACTAAATTTTGACACAGAATAAGCTAAGAATTACTACTTCACTAAACTTACATATACCTACATATATCCTGATTTAACCTACTGATTCTGATTCATATTCTGATCATAATCTACATATAATAAATTTTGACCCAACAGCGACCCCCTAAGCTGTTTACCTATGATCAACTTGGAATCCCCACTTGTCACATGATTAGCTGTGCCCATAACTCTAGGCAAAAAGAAATAAGTTCTCACAGTAGGTTACACACCACATGGCCTAGATTTATACAGCCCCTTCAGTCATATTTTGTTTATACATGCTAAATGAGTTTCTGAGGGCGGCACGGTGGTGTAGTGGTTAGCGCTGTCGCCTCACAGCAAGAAGGTCCTAGGTTCGAGCCCCGGGGCCGGCGAGGGCCTTTCTGTGTGGAGTTTGCATGTTCTCCCCGTGTCCGCGTGGGTTTCCTCCGGGTGCTCCGTTTTCCCCCACAGTCCAAAGACATGCAGGTTAGGTTAACTGGTGACTCTAAATTGACCGTAGGTGTGAATGGTTGTCTGTGTCTATGTGTCAGCCCTGTGATGACCTGGCGACTTGTCCAGGGTGTACCCCGCCTTTCGCCCGTAGTCAGCTGGGATAGGCTCCAGCTTGCCTGCGACCCTGTAGAAGGATAAAGCGGCTAGAGATAATGAGATGAGATGAGTTTCTGATATTAAAGAACACACACACTCATAGTTCAAGAAAGAGCTTTTATTAGTTTCAAACTAAGATGTCGGGACGACATCTATTTTAGAGGGGGAGTATGTAGTGTCTTGGTTAATTTGCCATTTATTCATACTGTATGCAGTGGCTTGGTTTATATGCCCCTTGGAGTTCATTCAAATAACCCCTAGAGGGCGATACCTGCCGGGAGAATGTGCTGGGAATGCGTTGCTCTTCTAGCCAGGAAGTTGCTACGTTTTCACACAATAACACCTGCAGCATCGGAATGAAAGCAGTTGTCCTGACTCCAGGGGCGCCCCCATGTGGTGGCTAGGGGTGGCTGCAGCCACCCCCAGATTACTCTGAGCCACCCTTTTAGCCACCACAAGGAGGCGCATTGGATTTCTGTAGAGCTAGGAAATATATTTTAAATCACAACACTAAGTTAATGATGTGAAAAGGTTTTTTAACACAAAAGCCAAAACAATAATAATATACAATAGTAAGAATAAGAAACAGAGCACAATGGGGTCCCTTCGCCCCATCTAAAAGTAGATGCAGCAGCGTTGCTCCGTTCACCTCCCCCCTCCCGTCGATGTTTGGAGCTGTGGAAAGTCATTTTGGAAACTGATGGCATGGAAGCAGGAAAACTACAACGAATACAACGATTCAACGAATTCTGAAGACGACTTGTGTAGGTATGTATGGTATACAGTGTTTGCAATGTTTAGGCAGTACAATTTTTAGTGGAAATACGTGGATATACTTTATACATGTGCATACTGAATGTGTGAGTCGTTTGCGTGCTCTCTGAAGTTAGCATGCTAAGCGGAAAAGTTAGCATAGCTAACTAACCACTTTGCTGAATTGCTGTCAATCTAGTCCAGAGGATGAAACGAAAACGAGATATTGCACATTTTTTCGGCAAGAGTGGAACTACTACTGGAGAGAAAAGTGATATTCATGAGGAGCAGAACCCAGCCTGTGAGCGCAGTTTTTCTGTTTTAAAACTAATTAAGACAGTGCTGCGAAATTCAATGTCAGATGAAAGGCTGAGTAATTTGGGGTTGCTCAGCATTGAATCCAGGAGGTCAAAGGCCATAAATCTGGATGAATTTGTGGATGTTTTTGCTAAAAGGCACAATAACAGAAGGATATGTTCTGAAATGTACATACTGAACGACCTCCGATTTGTAATGAAATTTTACTGCATTTATTTTATTTTGTGGCCGGTGCAGAAATGGTTCTGAGCCTGTGGTGAAATTTCTTCACTGTACAATAAAAGAGTATTGAACATAGCTGTTGGTGTGTTCAAATGCATTGATGTTCATTTACACTAAGTGAAGTAATTTTAAAGGCAAAGGTCAGTAAATTAATGTAGGTACAATTTCACCATAGTATATTTATTATAATTATAAATCCTAAGCTGCTACAACACTGTGCCCTAATTATTAGTGTAACGGCGCCATCTAGTGGTGATATAAGGTACCCTCCATACCCTGATGCTGGCCTCAAGAAACATTAGCAGTAGTCTTGTCAATATGTCTTGGCCATTGTATTCTGTCATGAATAATAACCTAAATATATTATAAGTTAATATAATTAAAGTGTGATTGCAATAAGTGTTTAAATATATAAATATAAAGTATATCAATATTTATTTATTTATTTATTTGGTCGGTTATGCCACCCCAAGAATTTGCCTAGCCCCCACTAGCCACCCTCAGAATTTTTTTCTGCTGGCGCCACTGCCTGACTCCTTCTTTCTTTTTTGATTTCTCCACTCATCAGGTATGCAACTCGTTTAAAACTCTGACCAACTTTGTTTAAGGTTTCAAACGCTGTGAAATGATGATGTCTGTTATTTTTATCAGTTGCTAATGTGTTCATTTTTAATGGGGAAAAGTTGGCTAGTCAGGAAAATGAGTGGAAGCTAACATGCAAAAGCGTTGTTCTTCGCTAATCTTTGCAAGCACTAGTTCTTAAAAGAGTGAAAACTTGATGTATTGTGTATATCCTGATCTTTGGAAAGATGATATATAACAGTAGTTAAACGTTGGGCCACGTCTCTGTATTATTGTCTGCCTGTTATGTCTTCACTGTAATTGCCATTGTCTGTATGGGAATCAGTGCTGCCTGCACCGATCTGTTAAGGTGTTTTACAGTAATCAGCCATGGCGAAGCAGAAAACGGACTTACTGTAACTGGGTTTACAACGGAGAAAAAAAGGACTTTAAATGGAAATTTGATTTCATCCATGATTTGTATTATGTTCATTTCTTGTCATGTTTTCTATTTATTTTGTTGCTCGCAATCGAAGAGTGTTGCCTACAATAAGCTACTGGACTGTTAAAAGAGAAAAAAAAAGATTGTTAAGCTACTGAACTGGTAACAGGGAAAAACAGAATGTATTGTAAATATGAAGTTGAAGTTAAGTTGCTACATTTTCACACAATAACACCTGCAGCATCGGAATGAAGGCAGTTGTCCTGACTCCTCCTTTCTTTCTTGATTTCTCCACTCATCAGAGTGCAACATTATCATTGTCCTGGCCTGCAGGTAGTTCCTGGTGATGGCAGTGAGGGAGGTGAAATAACATGTATACACACTACCATTCAAAAGTCACACTTTTATTTACCACCATAAGTTGTAAAATGAATAGAAAATATAGTCAAGACATTTTTCTGGCCATTTTGGATCGACCCCACAAATGTGATGCTCCAGAAACTCAATCTGCTCAAAGGAAGGTCAGTTTTATAGCTTCTCTAAAGAGCTCAACTGTTTTCAGCTGTGCTAACATGATTGTACAAGGGTTTTCTAATCATCCATTAGCCTTCTGAGGCAATGAGCAAACACACTGTACCATTAGAACACTGGAGTGATAGTTGCTGGAAATGGGCCTCTATACACCTATGGAGATATTGCACCAAAAACCAGACATTTGTAGCTAGAATAGTCATTTACCACATTAGCAATGTATAGAGTGTATTTCTGATTAGTTTAAAGTGATCTTCATTGAAAAGAACAGTGCTTTTCTTTCAAAAATAAGAATTTCAAAGTGACCCCAAACTTTTGAACGGTTGTGTGTGTGTATATATATATATATATATATATATATATATATATATATATATATATATATATATATATAAAATATACACGCACGCACGCACGCACACATACATACATGCATACACAAAATGGAATCATTTGCTGACAGCTCAGTCCCCCCCAGTTCAAAAATCCTATCTGCGCCCCTGAGTCCTTGGTATTAGATGGCAGGGTTTCACGCCGCAGGAGGAAGTTGGCAGACCTGCATGGCTAATGTGTGACTTGAGATCTAGTCAGATTCTTGAGTGGAAATGGTGTCTGGCAGCATGTGAGTAATTTACCGCTTGTTCCAAAAACTAACACGGTGCACCATTATAAAAAATTCTCCTACATAAGTCATGGACATGTTTCTCAGGAATTCCAGGTATAAAGATGAGGAAGGGCTTAAGCAGCAGCAAGACAGATACAATGATGCAAATGTCACACGCATGGACCGGTAAACATGCATACTGCATTCGGGGACTTTTAAAAGGGTTGGCTCGGATTTCCAGAATCCTCTGCGCTAAGTAGCAAGTCGCTGTTTTCACATCCATTGATATTTCACCGTTTGGAAAACAATCCGCAACAATGCGGCGACATCTAAACAATCATAAATAAAGTGAAATTGAAGATATTTGGTCAAAGTAGTTATATTTAAATTTATTCCACAAAATTGAGTCATATATGCGCTGATGGCACCTGGTCGGTTGTAAGCCATGTACGATGAGATTGAGTGGAATAACTGTTTTATTCTATCCACATTCACTGGATTTTGAGAAACGGAGCATTTTTATTTTTTGCAAATTCGATAAATAACATTTATACAAAACGTCTGACAAAATCATTTCCGTTTAGAATGTAAACAAACCAGTGAAATGACAGTAGCAATTTGTGAAAAATGCTATAATAATAATTCTTGAAAAATAAGATGCGTTCTTGCCATCAAATACTTTCATTCCACATTTTGGTTTTTTTTGTGTATTTTTTGGGGGTTTTGTTTTTGAGCAGAGATTTTATTTCGTCCTTGGTTTGTTCAGTAACGCGCTCCGCCATTTTCTTCTTCTTCTTCTTCTTTAGGGTTTTTGGCGGTTTGGCGCCACCGACTGGGCTGGAGTGTGGAACAGGCGCTATTGAGGGGGGGAAATATCTCTCATTCTCTCATTATCTCTAGCCGCTTTATCCTGTTCTACAGGGTCACAGGCAAGCTGGAGCCTATCCCAGCTGACTATGGGCGAAAGGCGGGGTACACCCTGGACAAGTCGCCAGGTCATCACAGGGCTGACACATAGACAACCATTCACACTCACATTCACACCTACGGTCAATTTAGAGTCACCAGTTAACCTAACCTGCATGTCTTTGGACTGTGGGGGAAACCGGAGCACCCGGAGGAAACCCACGCGGACACGGGGAGAACATGCAAACTCCACACAGAAAGACCCTCGCCGACCACAGGGCTCAAACCCACCTGTGTGAAGTTGGCACCCCATATGTTGAAAATTTGAATAAAAACCTTTTCATTCGTTTGTGCACGATTGTGCAGGCAAAGTGAGCGTTTGTGCACAAACCGTCTTTAAGATATTTCACTTTTAAGAGGTTGGTGACCTTAGGTCACTCAGCACCCCATTAACATCCAAATGACTCGAAAATGGTCTGAATCGTTTGTGCATCGTTTGTGCACGTTTGTGCAGGGAGGACTTGTCAAGGCATTCACGACCTTCCCTGATCTGAAGTCCTACATCAATCAGTGCTTTGGAGTGCTGCAGGGAAAAGAGTCCAACACACTTCCCCCATGTTACATTAGAGTGGATGTTGCCCACTGTGTGAAATTGATCAGCCGATGGGAGTGCCTCCGCAAAAAGAGTAACCGTGTGAGGGAGTTCTACTTGAGGGCTATGGGCCAGCTCGTCCAGATCACATCTCTTGATGAGGCTAGACAGCTGATTAGTCAAATTGCTGTTGTTGCACTCAGTGAATCTGAGGGAATGGATGAGCAAGGTATGCCTGTCAGTTCAGAAACCTGTAAGCTGGCCATCAAAGATCTCATTGCCAAAGGTTCATCGGCTGAGGAGAAGGAGACCAAGGATCCAATAGCAAGTGGAGAGGATGAGAAGATGAGTCAAATGAAGGAGTGCCAAACTGATGCTCAGAGGTGGGCATCGGAAATATGTGAGGAAAGCCGGTGTTTGGCATCAAGTGATGGTGACCGGGACAACTTGCACTTTCTCCCTGACCTTGTTCCTCACCTGATCCGAATGGCAGCTTATCTGCCACTTTGGACTGCAGTCATGGTTCCACACTTTAAAAGTGTCCACATAACAGCCAGTTCAGCAAATGTTGAGGCTGAATTTAAAAACTTGAAGAAAGGCCTCTTCAAGCATGACAACATGCCTCTTCGTGTGGACCGCTTTGTGCGACGCCATCTGGATCACATTGAAGGTCAGATGAAGTTGTCTTCGGCCAACATGAAGATAGAGCTGTCAGATGAGGACTCTGAGGAGATGGAAGAGCAGGAGGAACCAGTGGAGAACTGGAGAGGTCTGGTTGCCTCAACAAAAAAAAGAACATCATACTTAACACCATGTCCTGAATGGCAACATATGGATCTCACCACGAAACAAAAGAAAACACAAATTGGGCTTTTGAGAAATGGCAACCACTTTGCCAGTCATGCAATTAACACTGGAAAGGCACAGCTGTCTGTGGTCAACACTTGTGCTTTTGACTCCTTTTTACAGTGCCTCTGCTGTGCCTACTGTGACAGTCCAAGATTCAGCAGATATGTACAGGGGACCAATCACCCTGTACTGGATCTTGTTGAATCCATTGTGACCGGTGGCATTAACAGCACCACTTACAAGCAGAGAGCACTGATCTTGGCAAAGATGTTCTCTCATGATTCACTGAAGTCTGGGGCACACCAAATTAATGCAGCATGTAATGTGTCTCGAATCGTAACAGACACAATGAAAGATGTTGACACGCTGACCTTCACCACTAGCTGCTCTTCTCCTACCTGCCCGCGCAATGATTCAAGGAGCTTACCGCTCGTTCCTGTGAATTTCAAAACTTTGGGCAGAAGGGGAATAAAAGATCTCCAGGCAGCAATTGAAGATGGCCTCCATCTCCACCCCGTAGAGTGCCATCAGCCAGTCGATAATGATGAAGCCGACTCCTCATCTGATGTGCAAAGGTGTGATGGTGTGGTCACACACACCTATGCCAGTGGAGAAATCCTTTTTGTGGAGTTGGGAACAACGCAGCACATTATGCTAAATCAATTCCCAGTAAACATCATGCTGCAACAGGATCAGTTCACACTCAGGGGCATTGTTGCTTTTCAGCCAGAGACAAGAAAAAAAGGTCTTGGACATTATGTGGCCCTCTGTCGCCGTTCCTCTCGTAACTGGGAGGAATATGATGACCTGGCCAAAGGGGTCACAATGGCCAGAGAAAAGTCTACTATCCTTCCGCATGTCGTCATCTTTACCAAAGATTGAAAATATTTTTTATTGAGGAAAATATTTTTGCCTGGCTTGTTTATTTAGTACCGCAAGCATTGAAGGTCCATCACAAAAGGACAGCAAATGCATCCTCCACTCACAACACAAGGCCCCCCGTTTGAATTGTTGGGTTGGTTAGTTAGCCACTGTTGGGGTGGGAACTGAAGTCACTGTTGCATTTTTCGGTCATGGCATTCAGAGGCAGTTTGAATGGCCCACCCACAGCCTGCAGCTTTCTGAACGTTGCACTGCCAGACTAAACGTTTTACATGTTATAGTCTGTCTTGTTTATACCAGACTTGATACAGTCTGATCATTTCAGCCATTTTTATTGTACGTTCATGTGCCATGTGTTCACACCATGAATAAACAACACAGTTGCCAGACATTTGGCCTTATTTATTAGTTCAGACAAAGTGGTGTTTTCCTTGACAGCTTGTTTTCCAGCTTAGATCATTTCTATCAAGTGTCCTGAACAACAAATGGCACTACAACGCCATATAATCACAAAGCACAACATATTGTGCACAATAAAATGACACAAATATATCCATACATACATGAATAAAGCAATTCACTGAACATTCTATGACAAGAACAAGGTGACCTGCTAAACCCAAACAACTGCCAACCTCTAAACCAGTGGTTCTCAACCTTTTTTTAATAAACGCCCCCTGAACCTTGCAACGCCCCCTTGAACCCTGCCAATGCTGCGTGACCCACTTTCAAAAAATTAAAAGTTAAATAACATCAAAACGGTTTGTGCACAAATGTTAATTTTGCCCGCACAAACGATGCACAAACGATTCAGACCATTTTCGAGTCATTTGGATGTTAATGGGGTGCTGAGTGACCTAAAGTCACCAACCTCTTAAAAGTGAAATATCTTAAAGACGGTTTGTGCACAAACGCTCATTTTGCCTGCACAAACGTGCACAAACGATTCAGACTATTTTCAAGTCATTTGGATGTTAATGGGGTGCTGCGTGACCTAATTTCAAAAAATTAAAAGTTAAATAACATAAAATGGTTTGTGCACAAACGTTAATTTTGCCTGCACAAATGTGCACAAACGATGCACAAACGATTCAGACCATTTTCGAGTCATTTGAATGTTAATGGGGTGCTGAGTGACCTAAGGTCACCAACCTCTTAAAAGTGAAATATCTTAAAGATGGTTTGTGCACAAATGCTCATTTTGCCTGCACAAACGTGCACAAACGATTCAGACCATTTTCGAGTCATTTGGATGTTAATGGGGTGCTGCGTGACCTAAAGTCACCAACCTCTTAAAAGTGAAATATCTTAAAGACGGTTTGTGCACAAACGCTCATTTTGCCTGCACAAACGATTCAGACCATTTTCAAGTCATTTGGATGTTAATGGGGTGCTGCGTGACCTAATTTCAAAAAATTAAAAGTTAAATAACATCAAACGGTTTGTGCACAAACGTTAATTTTGCCTGCACAAACGTGCACAAACGATTCAGACCATTTTCGAGTCATTTGGATGTTAATGGGGTGCTGCGTGACCTACTTTCAAAAAATTAAAAGTTAAATAACATCAAAACGGTTTGTGCACAAACGTTAATTTTGCCTGCACAAATGTGCACAAACGATGCAGACCATTTTCGAGTCATTTGGATGTTAATGGGGTGCTGAGTGACCTAAGGTCACAACCTCTTAAAAGTGAAATATCTTAAAGACGGTTTGTGCACAAATGCTCATTTTGCCTGCACAAACGTGCACAAACGATTCAGACCATTTTCGAGTCATTTGGATGTTAATGGGGTGCTGCGTGACCTACTTTCAAAAAATTAAAAGTTAAATAACATCAAAACGGTTTGTGCACAAACGTTAATTTTGCCTGCACAAATGTGCACAAACGATTCAGACCATTTTCGAGTCATTTGGATGTTAATGGGGTGCTGAGTGACCTAAGGTCACCAACCTCTTAAAAGTGAAATATCTTAAAGACGGTTTGTGCACAAACGCTCATTTTGCCTGCACAATCATGCACAAACGATGCACAAACGAATGAAAAGGTTTTTATTCAAATTTTCAACATATGGGGTGCCAACTTCACACAGGTGGTTTACTTACCTCTGTCTGTCCGTCCGTCTGTCCATCCATCCATCCGAAACACCGTTTTTCTCAGCAACCACAAATCATAGCCACTTGGTACCAAACTTCAGCTTTGGGTTCTATACTGCGTATACCGTTTTCAGGTCTGGCACGCATCAACTTTCTGTTTACCGACCTGAATGTATTTACGAAACATTCGTTACACTTGTGTCAGCAGCTACAAATCACAACTGCTTCATATTTGGTACTGAGCTTCAGCTTGGGGTTCTATACCGTGTATACCGTTTTCAGGTCTGTCCCACATCGACTTCCTGTTTACCGACTGAATGTATTTACGAAACATATAGGGTGGATTTTGACGCCATTTCAAAATGACAGTTTACCAGGATGTTATTTGAAATCCCTGAGGAGAACACTGCTCTTTACTTAGTTGTTTCAGGGTTAATTATTTGTTGAAGCCAGCAATCATAATAAGTGTCCTATTCCTTCGATTGCTTGTATTCTGATACAGGCGAGAGTGGGGGGGGGATACGTGAGTGAGCAGCAGCTCACAGTTCATCTTGTTTTTAAAAATGTTGCAATATTTATTGCAAAACCCAGTAATATTATAAGTTGACTTTTTCTGAGTGGCTATGGTAGACCTGGCATGTGCCTGTTAGATGGAGTTCTGGCACCATCTTGTGGTGAGGACTGTATATTGTATTTCCATCGTAAATTAACTCAAATTTGCAGCTCTTTCAATGAAATTTTACTCTCCATGTTGAAAATGTGACACCCCCCCACCCCCCAATTTATGTAAATGGTGCAGGTTCTTGAGTCCATGTTATGTATATAATTTAGTGGTTTTTATTCCCCCCCGTTTGTAGTTGATGGCTCTGGTGGCTAGCACTCTTGTGGACCTTGTGAAAAACTTGCGGGCTTTTGCCAGGATTCTACTGGTGAGTGCAAAGAGTGCTTTAAGGGTTTTTTAGGCATTACTGATGAGTTTAGGATGCAGTCATGTTCTCTGCTTTCTTATTTAGGTGGTGTACTATGTGTATGCTGTCATTGGTATCTGGCTTTTCCATGGAGCTATTAGTCCTCCACTCACAAGGTACTGTATATGCATCAGTAATAAATATATTTTTATAACATTGCTACATTTCCAGTTTCTTTACTGAAAAACGTACCACAAACAGTCAGAATTAACCCAGAATTGACATAGTGAGAGCTTGGTGTGTGATGGTGGGGATCACCCCCCCCCCCCGGTTTTTATCTCTGCTGAAAAAAAAATCCTCGGGGACAACCCCGTCAATAAAACAAACCAACAAAAAAAGTTGACATGACAGGCATGTTGTGAGACAGTTTTCTATGGTCTACATTGCACTCACTTTCAAAATGACCCGAAGTGGCAGCTTTGATGTTCACAAACGTCCCCAGCAAATAGATACATTGTAGATGATAACAATATCCAGAGTGTGAACGTGGATTTAGCGCCATGAATCACATCCTTACTGATGAGCGCAACAGAATGAATGTATCCACACTGACAGCCTTCTTTTCCTCGCTGTCAATGGGCCAGACGTGCGTTCCTTCCCTGCTGAGAAATTCGCAGAAATGTGGATTAAAGAAGGGCGAAACGCGGCGGAGAGCGCACCGACGGGAAAGCAGAAAAGGCCACATGAACTGCGCCATCAGAACAAACTGTTCCTTTAGTATTCATGTATTTTAGTGATTTTCGAGTCACTGTCCATTTAATCCGGAGGGAGAGAAACATCAGAGCAACGCGACAAGCAATGCGAACTTTGTTGTGTGTTAGTGTTCGTGTATTTAGTCAGAGATAGGAAGATGAATTTACTATCTCTGGTTTAGTGTTTTTCATTTAGTGTTATTCATTTGATGTCATCGGATGTTATTGATCTGTTAGCCTATTGTTACCTTAATTTTGTGATGTTTCATGATTAAAAAAAAAACATCCCCCCTTCTGGTTTTTTGACAAATTGCACCCTGGGTGTGTGTGTGTGTGTGTACGTATTTTGGCTAGGCAGGCTGATCATATAATATCGATATTGTGATATACACTTTGTTTAAAAAAAAAATGTATTACACTTTTCTGATGTGTCAGTATTAATATAACAGTTGCACAATAATTTTCATTGGAAGCAGCTGATAGTTTTGTACAGAAATATTAACTATATTTTTAGTGTTAAATTTATTTTTGTAAAGTGAACATAAAATATTAAGCAGTTTATTAGCAAAATGATATATAATCATGTATATCATGTATCACGTAAATGCTTTTGAGTATCACGATGTCACCTGCGCCTAGTACATACCATACACAAGAGTTGCTGATTAAAGTTCAACCCGTTGCTTCCACTTCCAACAGCTCCTAATTAGCGCTTTAATGTGATAACATATTGTAAATGAGATCTTGATATACACACACATGTAATGTATAAAATAATGATATTTCCTTGTAGTGTGGCGAACTCGAGTAGTGAGAACAGTACATCCAATTTCACCATGGAGTGTGGCTCCTATGAACAGCTGGAATATTGGCCAAACAACTTTGATGACTTTGCTGTAAGTATTTCCCCTCAGCAATATGTAGTACATAGTTTAAGCGTTAATGGATTGTTTTAATATTTATCATGCTATATCGTATGTACTTCTGGACCTTTTCAGTCATCTCTAGTTCTGCTGTATGATGTGATGGTGGTGAATAACTGGCAGGTCTTTATGGACGTTTATACGAGATACAGCAATGAGTAAGCAACAGCTTGAGAAGCTGTAATACTTTTTTTGGTTGTTTTAGCTACGTTATACTCTGTACGTTTCTTCATGGTTACAATAATCCTGGTTGTCTTTAGGTGGTCAAAGGTGTACTTTGTATCCTGGTGGTTCACCTCATCTGTCATGTGGGTCAATCTGTTTGTGGCACTCATTTTGGAGGTATGACAGTTTTAGCTGTTACTAATTTATTTCATCACTGTGGGTTTCAGCATGTGTTTTAAGGGATTTTTAAAGTACCTAAACCAGCTTTAAATTCAGTTATGGCCCTATTAGTAAACTTTCACTGACTGTTTTTGCTCATTTTGGAATGCTGTCTGTAATGGAAACAGGATGACAATGTCTGTGTAGCAGTTATGGTGTCGACAGTATTTATTTTTTTTCTTTTTGCTGTTGTAAAATGCACAGTTTTTTTTCTGTCTAGTTCTTGTTGCTGTTATGTAAATTATGTAGTTTTCCTGGTAACTATTCAAGTGTGGGGTCAGTGATTTTTAAGTCTGAACACTAATATTTGGGGAAGTCTTCTTATATGGCTGTTCAAAGAAAAACACTCCCTGGTCTCTGTGGCTACCCCAGGCTGTAAACTGAAATTGTTTGAATTTTCATTTCAGTTTGTTGCTTCACTTAACTTTGGATTAAAAAACTAAAAAAATAAAAAAACTAGCTTTGCCTACCTTTTGGTTAAAAATATCCAGCTACACATCTACACGATAAATATGGAAGGCTATTGTATAGCGACAAAGGAAATGCTTAATTACTAATATTTTAAATAGACCAGTGTCTTAATTCAGTGCATATAAGTGTGTGTGACGTGTGTGTGTGTGTGTGTGTGTATAAAATATGAGTATGTAATAACCTCCATGTTTAATATTCCAGAACTTTACTTACAAATGGGACAAAAGTCATGCACTCAGTGTATCGGATGTGGAAAGAACAAGCTATGAGACCACAGTACAGGTGATATTCAGGTAAGCTCCTAGTTGTTTCATCTCTGGTCCTCTCTCTATGAATTTGTCTCTGCTTGAACTTGTACCTCTTGGGCACAGAACGGTACTTTAGACGGTTACATTTTCTTTTGTTGAGATGCATGGTGCTTCTTTGGGTCTTGAATCATTTGCCTGATTGTTGATTGAGTCACCTTTTGATAGACCGAATGCTTTGAGATCACTGCTCAAACAAATTGAGGTGCAGTGTGAATTTAATTATATTTATATTTACAAAAATATTTGTTTATTTTAATAGCACATTGTTGAGACCAAGCACTTTTGAAAAACAATCCTCAGCAAGAAACGCAAGGAAAAAAATTGGAGACACTGTGAAAATTACACGAATGTGGATCAACAATCAAAGTAAATGGCAATAATTTTAAGATTAATGACCGTTCTTTAAAAAAAAAAAAAATCAGACTGACACATGTAACTTTTGTTTGTATCACATGCACATTATTCCCAAGTAAGGATGCAACGACAAAATCAGTAAGATTTTTGGCAATAAAAATTCTCACTGTTTTCATTAGTGTTTACATGGTCTGTGTCACTTCACACCACACCACACTTCACATTCTGTTTGTAGCAGTTAAATAGCTGGTCGAAAAATTAAATGTTACATCCATCTATCCATTATCTGTAGCCGCTTATCCTGTACAGGATCGCAGGCGAGCCGGAGCCTATCCCAGCTGACCTATGGGTGAGAGGCGGGGTACACCCTGGACAAGCCGCCAGGTCATCGCAGGGCTGACACATAGAGACAAACAGCCATTCACACTCACATTCACACCTACAGTCAATTTAGAGCCACCAATTAACCTAACCTGCATGTCTTTGGACTGTGGGGGGAAACCAGAGCACCCGGAGGAAACCTCCACAGACATGGAGAGAACATGCAAACTCCACACAGAAAGGCCCTCGTCAGGTGCTGGGCTTGAACCCAGAACCTTCTTGTTGTGAGGCGACAGTGCTAACCACTACACTACCATGCCACCTAAATGTTACTTTGATTGATTGATTGATTGATTGATTGATTGATTGATTTTTTTCTTAAAGAACACAACATATACTTGTTGTGCGTTATCATCCTGCTTTTAATTTATATCAAAGGTGCTAGGATTCAGTCCTAAAAAGATCCAGTTCTCTGATTATCCAGGCATGAAAACTAATGGCCCATTTCCACTGCATGGTATCATGTCAACTCGACTGTACTGGCCTTTTTTGTTTTCCATTGGGCCAAAGTTGTGGATAGTACCCGGCATCTGGTAGTTGTGGTTTTTTTTTTTTTGTCATCACCCCTGTCGAGGTTCCAATCATAACTAATTTAAGATTAGCCAGCCACTACTGATATTTTGCCGAACTCTCTGTTAGTAGAACAGATGAGTGTATGTGCACTTTGCCTTTGATCTCTGTAGTCAATAAGCATATTAACACTAGAATTCGGGAGGGGGTTGCAAAACTTTTCGTTCCAAGCCAAACGGGGGTGCCCCACCTCTTTCTCCCCACACAAGCTCATCCCTCCCTCTTCAGTGCAGTTATCACCTATGCAACTTTACATTCTTATGCAAATGTTGATCTCGTGTCAGTTTGAGCACAGCAGCACTTGACAAAAAATAAAAAGGTACGTGTGTGTGTGTGTACTTAACCATAAGCGCATTCACATAGAAAGAATGTATTTAGCAATGACAGACCATTTTTTAAAGTAGTTGTCATAGTGTTGTATCAAATTAAAGAGCGTGACGATCTGAACACTTGTTTAATTTTGTAAATATGTCTTTAAAAAACAGTTATGAACATTTTGAAAATCCAGTGTTTTTATAAAATTTCCATTTCTGTCTGTTGCCCCGGTCACAAACCAGAAATTAATAGACCAAAAGAACCAAAAATAAAGAGATTTAAAATTTTGAGTATCAGGATAAGAATTACAGATAAAGGCTTCTTCTTGTTGATCACAATTCTGCACCTAGAAGGCTTAAAAGTAATACATCAATGAAATTAGTCCATCCTTTGTGCTTAAACATAAAAGCCAGACTTTAGCAGGTATGTTCACTTTAAATTGTGGGCATCAAGCATGACTAATGATGGTGGTGCTCGAACACGCTGTGTATGAGGGTCAAACTTTTGTTAATTCTCTTCTAAATAGTATTATTGATATTTATACACCATTTTTTTTTCTCCATGAAAAGTATATTAGGAAAATCATTGATTTTTAGAAAATATACAATTCCTTAGTGATCCGATCTTTCGTGGGGACTAGATAGCAAAGTGTTCAGCCGATTTTATTGGAAAAACAAGTCAGTGTGAGAGATTCGACCACTAGTTGGGAATCATGAGTTTCAGGCTATTCGAACCAACAGTGAGCGAGCTGAAGGCAACAGCAAAACGCACGAACCTGTGACGAATATCACTAAAAAAACCAAGATGGCAGCGCCCATGAATTTGGTGTATAGTTTTCACTGACGTCACGGCATTCCGGGGAACGCCCCCCCAGCCGCCATCTTGCAGGGCAAACAAAACGGACTATCGCCACTACCGGCTACGTTATCTCGGACGAATTTATTAAGTTATGTAGTCAGTTTTCTAAAATAAAGATCAATATCGGCAAAATCAAGCAAACGGAAGTATATGGATACATTGGACGATATCTCACGACAATGGTATGCAGCCAAACTGTCCTTGATTGGGGGAATTGACCCCTACAAAGTGGACAAAGAAGCATTTTCAAGTGACTATGCAGGGCTGCCATCCATATCGTACCCTGATATTGTGAACTATTTTGTGAATACTAAAAGCGCCTACACACTTGACGACCTCAAAGCATACAAGTCGCTGGAGTCATACAATTATTTTGTCTGTGGTTGGGTCCGTGAAGTCCACCAAAAACAAGTGAGAGCCATGTCCTAATTACAGCCAAGGTATGTACACACTGGAGTTTTAGAGCTCTCAACACTGCATATAAATATATGTGTGTATAATATCGAGTTGATTTAAGACAAATTTTACATCCATTAGTGGTATTACAGTACTATGTCAGTATAAACTTTGTAATATAATTAACTGGTATGTAGGCTTGTTACACAATTGATTGTTTATTTAAACAACTTACCACTTATAAAATGATCGGAGCAGACTTTGCTGTGTTTGGAAGGCTGAAAATCCTTGCGGTTGATTCTTGCAAGCCATAGATTTCTCCTTTGTATGCTGAGTTTCTTTGTTTGCTCGCCTTCGTGCTCCCGTTCAGTGGGAATTCCATAAAAGCTCCTCTTGACGTCATCATCTGACCTATTATGACAGCCGTGAATACAACAGGTGTGCACCATTGCTAGCTTTGAATAGTAATAATGTAACTATAAATGTAAATAATGTATAAATAAATGTAACTCGCGCATTACAATGTGTGCTCAGTGACCCGTACGGTAAGCTTGCCCTACAAGATGGCCGCCACCAGGGAATCCCCGACTCTGTGACGTCATGTGAAAACTATCTATTGCATTACACAACGTTAAACGCTTAAAGTAAAAGCTCATCACAACACCACACAAAATTAACAACATGTTCCGTAAATATTTTATTTATTCTTCACTAGTTTTATGTAGATTAAACACTTAAATGTCTTTAAAGGCCAAACGAAAACATGCTGTTCTCTCATACAAACATATGGGAGGTTAATCAGCGCAGTGGTGTGCTGTCAAGCCTTGTAACATTCATGAGAGACAGTATCAGATGGTTTAAAAAAAAAAGTGTGTGTGTGTGCAAGATTAAAACTTAATAAATTAAAAAAAAAAGACTCAAATAACATTTATTTTAAGCTGCTTTTACACAGGCACTTGTGGCAGAACAAGTTGTCCCAGCTCAGTTGCCTGTCTAAACACAATTTGTTCTGGAACAGTGACACTGGTGGGCACAACTTGTTCCACTTGACAAGGTGGTGCAACTTGTGCTGGAACATCTTGTTGTGGGCGCAACTTCTTCCTGCTTACCATCTAAACACAATCTGTGGTAAGTAGAAGGGCTTCCACGTGCGCAGTAGCATTCATCCAGGTCATTTATCATCCGGACAAGACCGCTTCGCCGCAAATTCAACGATCAGTTCTTCTCAAGTGCTTTTCCTTGTCAAATTTCTCCACCTTTTAAATGATGAAGCCAAGTGATTACCAAGCCAATCGCAGTGATGACCTGGACTAAAAAAAAAAGACATTCTTACCTTCATCCAGCTGTGGGGAGATGCAGATACCCAGTTGGATTTGGAGAAATTGAGCTGCAATGAGCTGATTTACTGCTGAATCACTGGGCGTTTAAACAGAAACGAGCAGTGAGGGGACAATAAAGCAAGTTAAAAAGTTTCTGATCGCTGATTTGCGCATGCACACTTTTTACCTAATAAAGACTGAGCGTGTAAACTTAAAGGAAAGTGGGTGCAACTTGTTCCAGGCATAGCTTGTTCCCGCTGCCCATGTAAAAGCAGCTTTAGTGAAGCCGATGGTGTGGACGACAGAAAATAAGAATAAGAAGAAAACATTTGATTCAGGTGTAGGCTGTGAAGTCCAAATTGATGGTAATGGAAAAACGAGCACTAATTTGTGTAGATTTTTAAAAATTATGATGAGTAAGTTCAGGAGAAACAGTATCAGACAGTGTAAAAATAAGCAGTGTTGTGCAGTGGCGTGCACAGACATTTTGGGGGGCAAGTGCTCTGGGGGGGAAAAAGGGCACTTTTTTGCGCATGTGGAATACCTTATTATAAAAGTCTGAGATTTAACCCTCCTCTTGTGTTCGGGTCGCCACTGACCCGTTTTAGTTTTTAAAGATGTAAAACAACCACTTAATGTTAATTTATTACATCAAGGCTTTTTGACTTTGCCAGGAATCTCTAGTTGAACAAAATAGAAAAATAAATTTTTGTTTTCCTAAATCTGAAAATGGTCTAGCAAAAAATATAATACTTATGTGCAGTTGTTTCTGTATGCGACGGGCTACTTCACGACAAAATAATTACAGCTTGGGCTTAGAGGGCAAACAATACATTTTCACTCGATTCATGTGTTACCTGGCTGGTGGGGCAGGGGAAGAGTTGACTGACTGCCCGATGTGTTGTCTGCGCTACGACAAGGCCGTGGCTTCCAGGACGCTATGCTGCTGCAACCTCACATTGAATGCACTGCACGCTTGTTCACGTGACAGAGCAAGAGAGACAGAGGTCCGGTGTGTGTGCGGAGGGGGCACACATCGGGACGTTCTTTTCACACACGCTTTTAATGCCGCGGCTTTTCTAAAAGATCATGTCGACATTGGCCTCAGTAAACTGTAAAAAAAAAAAATTCAAAAGGGCACTTTTTTGGACAGAGGGCCAGGTGCTTGAGCACCACCTCGTGTCTATCTGTGCACGCCACTGGTGTTGTGCATGAATGAGCTAAATGAAAATCTCCAGAATTCTAGTGTTAAAGCAAGCCACGGCCGAAGAGTCCTGCCTTCATAAGGAACCATTCGAGACACTAACTTTTAGTAAGATAGACAGAATCCTTCTTGCAATTTTTTTTTTGTATTTAGAAAGCTTGTAAAACATAATAATCAAACTAAATGATTAATAAAAAAAAAATCTTGGTTCTCGAGCAGCAGCTTTTAAATCAGTTTGTGTTTTCAATATGCAGTGAAGTCAAAGCCTCAGGGTTTCTAATTAAAGTATGTTGCACATTCCGTACTGACATGTCTTTCATTCGACATTGACTTGCCTTTGTGAATGAAGACCACTAATTATTCTCATTTTATTTTTTGCTTGTCTGGGGGAAGAAAAAAATTTAACTCTTGATCGCATTCCAGCGATCTATCACATGTTCTGTGTTCTGCTCTAAAACCTCCTGTAATATGTATTTATATTCTCACACCTCCTCCCACTCCTTCCTCAGACCTCACATCCAAGAACCGAGTCTGGAGGACATAGAGAACCAACTGCAGTGTCTTCCACATCTCCATCTCCCTCGATGGTCCCTGGAATCACACAGCACTTAACCACAGTGCCAAACACACCTGCTCTCCACCACAATCCTGACTGGAGTGTGGAGGGCTCGTGGGACAGACTGCCATGGTCGTGAAGTGGGGTTAGTGCAGAAGACCCTGCCATGTGCTGCTCAGTTTTCTGTTGAACACGTGTTCGTGACACGGCACAGTTTTAAAACACCAGAATCCTATTATTATATTTTTAAATGTATTTATTTTTTAAAAAGTTTAATACTAGAGCATTCCTATCTCGGTTATAAAAGGGAAATCTTTAAACTTTTTTTGTTTTGAAAAGAATGCTTTAACACGGTGATGAGCTTCAAGATCCTAAGAATCATGAGCAAGGTGAAACCATCCAGCCTGGTCTGAGTTTCTAAATAAGGAAACAAATGAAATTACTTGCATATGTAGCTATTCAAGCCCGTTGAACCTTTCTACATTTTGTAGTGTTATAACCTGGAACCGAAATGGGATTATATGTCATGAGTCCACACAAACTGTAATATATCCGTGGGGGTAGGTCAATAAAGATTACAGAGATGGCAAGTCATGACCTTGTAATCCCAATTAAAACAATTCCAGTTCCAGTTTGTAGAAATGTACTGTGGGGGTGAAGACTTATGCAAGGCACTGTACATTGTCTGAAGTGTCATTTGTGAATGAAACCTTTTTAATATGCTCCACTACTTCTTACTCACTCAACCAGTCTTCTAGGAGCACTGTTGAGCTCAAACACAGGCAGCAGATGTCTGTGGCATGGAAATGGTGCGCTGAAGTGACCCTGAAACTGGGCCAGAAGGTCTTTCATGCAACCAGACTGTGTTTTAAAGCTGAGGTGGGAACGTGAAGATCTCGACAGTGGTGCTGCTGAAATGCAGAATTTATTGAGGTGCTTTTCACCTTGAGCATTCAGTGCATTTAATACTCAACATTACAGCCTTGAACAATGGATGTCTTTTGGTTTAAACTCAAACATCTCTACAAATGAAGCATATGGTATTAATCACTGTACAAGGCATATATACCTGTTAACGCTTCCTCAGGTGATGATCAAGTCAATAAATGGTTTTGTTCTGGAAATGTGTGGTGTGTGGCAGCATGAGAAAACCCTTCACATAGTGAAACATTGGCATTTTCTACTTTCTGAAAGCTTTTGCATGCATCTTAATTAGAACCACCATTTTAAATCTGCTTACTTTTAATCATGAAAAGGTAGAAAATTCTGACCGCAGCCATTCTGCTACGTCACCTAGCTATCCAACAACTTTATCATTCACTGTGTCTGAGGAAATCGTAGCATGTTTTTTGACATCTTTCTCAAAACTGATGCCCCGTCCATACATTTAACAATTATTCCACAAAATCGGGTCGTACATGAGTTGATAGCCATGTACGACGGGACTGAGTGAAAAAGTTTTATTCTATCCACATTCACTGGATTTTGAGAAACAGAATTTTTATTTTTTGCAAATTCGATAAATAAAAACTTGATACAAAACGTCTGAAAAAAAATCATTTCTGCTTAGAATGTAGTTGTTTGGCTGTTTTACCAAAATGTACCATTATCTGATGGTTTTCCCACAAGTGGAGATGCTGGTTGCAGGTTAAATTGGTTCATTTCTCAATGTTCACTGGCTGTGTATGATCATCAGAGCACAATCCTGCTTTTTAATTTTTATTTACCACATTTGTAGCTTATGAGTGATTTTAATCTTAAACCAGAATTTATAAAAGAGAAAACCGTATTCATGTAAAAGTGTTTTCTAATGTAAATTTAAGAGCAGTTGTCGAGGCAGTTGATAAACATCCATCCATTATCTGTAACTGCTTATCCTGTGCAGGATCGCAGGCAAGCTGGAGCCTATCCCAGCTGACTACGGGCGAAAGGCAGGGTACACCCTGGACAAGTCACCAGGTCATCACAGGGCTGACACATAGATACAAACAACCATTCACACTCACATTCACACCTACGGTCAATTTAGAGTCACCAGTTAACCTAACCTGCATGTCTTTGGACTGTGGGGGAAACCGGAGCACCCGGAGGAAACCCACGCAGACACGGGGAGAACATGCAAACTCCACACATACCCCTTTTCCACCAAATCAGTTCCAGGGCTGGTTTGTGGCCGGTGCTGGTTCACAACTCATTCAACTTGCGAACCAGCTGAGAACCAGTTTGCTTTTCCATAGCTCGGGGTGCTAAGGGGAGCCGCGTCATTACGTCACTGTATACGTCAGTTACGTCGCTGCATTTGCATAAACCTTGGCGCGAACATCGAAGTAACAACAACACGAAGAAGAAGAAGAAGAAACAACAATAATAATGGATGACTGCTGCTTTACTGCATCCGTGATATCTCGTCGCTTATTTAAAAATGGCGCCCTCTCGCAGTCTTGCTATTGTTGTTGGTCTTAATAACTACTCCCCCCCCGATGTAAGCAGTTCTTTCCTCTAGCCCAGCAAAGAGCTGGTGTTACCCTGGAACCGGTTTTTCTGGCCCAGAGCCAGTTCTTTGTCAGCAGAAACAGAAAACCCTGTTCCAAACTAAGCACTGGCCCCGAACCAGCCCTGGAACTGATTTGGTGGAAAAGGGCTAACAGAAAAGCCCTGTCGGCCACTGGGCTTGAACCCAGAACCTTCTTGCTGTGAGGCGACAGTGCTAACCACTACACCAGTTGATAAACATTTATACATTTTTGTGAATTTAAGCTGTAAGAATTTGAGTAGGTGTTATCACCATAGTGTAGATCACATGGATAGCAGTACATTTTCAGGAAAGTATGACGAGCTGAAATTAATTTTGTCAGTTTTATTAGGTCTTTGTTTCATGTTAATACATTTCCTGTTAGTATGTAATGGTGTAGTTTTGAATTCGTGGTATATAGGTAATCACGTGCATGTTTCAGGTGTGTTAAAAGTGAACGCTTTCGGTTCTTTCTTCATTTTGTGTTGTATCTGAAATCACATACACTACAAATGTGGTAGATAATATTAGACTGAAAAAGGCTTTAATTTCTTTTCAAAGTGATCTAGGATAATGCTTTCAAAAACACACAGGA
The DNA here is from genome assembly GCF_027579695.1 of Neoarius graeffei. Lineage (NCBI taxonomy): Eukaryota > Metazoa > Chordata > Actinopteri > Siluriformes > Ariidae > Neoarius > Neoarius graeffei. The sequence continues at coordinate 17,487,768 of NC_083583.1, read as the reverse complement.
TTTGGTGATGAACAGTCGTTGATGTATGATTTCATATCAGTAATAAAAGAAACATTTGGTTTAGTAGTAGACTGGCACAATTATTGGATCATTTTAAACACAATGAACTGTTTAGATTTATAAATAAAATAGTTCAAGACCAATTAAAGGGAATCACTGCATGGAGCCATTTTTGTTACTCAGTATGTGAATAAGATTTTATTGCAACTTTTATAGTCGGTGTTGGATAAGAATCTTTTAAGATGTCATGATTTAATAAAAAATGTGTATAATATAAACATGTGTGTCTCTGATACCATTTGACTGGTTATTTCAGTGTTCTGAGATACAACCCTGATTCCAAAAAAGTTGGAAAAAGCAGAATATGATAATTTGCAAGTTATGGAAACCCTATATTTCACTGAAAATGGTACAAAGACAACATACAGTGGTATACAAAAGTTTGGGCACACCTGGTCAAAATTGCTGTTACTGTGAACAGTTAAGCAAGTTGAAGATGAAATGATCTCCAAAAGGCATAAAGTTAAAGATGACTCATTCCCTTTCTGTTTTAAGCAAAAACAATTTTTTTATTTTCATCTTTTACATTTTCAAAATGACAAAAAAGGAAAAGGGCCCGTAGCAAAAGTTTGGGCACCCTGCATGGTTGGTACCTAGTAACACCCCCTTTGGCAAGTATCACAGCTTGCAAACACTTTTTGTAGCCAGCTAATGATCTTTCAGTTCTTACCTGGGGGATTTTCACACATTTGTCCTTGCAAAAGGCTTCCAGTTCTCCAAGTTTCTTGGGCTGTCTTGCATGCACTGCTCTTTTGAGATCTATCCACAGATTTTCAATGATGTTTAGGTGAGGGGACTGTGAGGGCCATGGCAAAACCTTCAGCTTGTGCCTCTTGAGGTATTCCATTGTAGATTTTGAGGTGTGTTTTGGATCATCGTCTTTTTGTAGGACCCATCCTCTTTTTAACTTCACCTTTTTTACAGATGGTGTGATGTTTGCTTCCAGATTTTGCTGGTATTTATTCAAATCCATGCTTCCCTCGACCAATGAAATGCGTCCTGTGACACTGGCTGCAACGCAACCCCAAAGCATGATCGATCCACACCCATGCTTCAGAGTTGGAGAGGTGTTCTTTTCCTGGAATTTGGCACCCTTTTTTTCTCCAAACATACCTGGGATAGGCTCCAGCTTGCCTGCTACCCTGTAGAACAGGATAAAGCGGCTAGAGATAATGAGATGAGATGAGATAATGAGATGAGATACCTTTGCACATTGTGGCCAAAAAGTTCTATTTTGATTTCATCAGTCCACAGGACTTGTTTCCAAAATGCATCAGGCTTATTTAGATGTTCATTTGCAAACTTCAGATGCTGAATTTTGTGGCTAGGACGCAGGAAAGATTTTCTTCTGATGACTCTCCCATGAAGGTCATGTTTGTTCAGGTGTTGCTGCATAGTAGAACAGCGCACCACCACTCCAGGGTCTGCTAAATCTTTCTGAAGGTCTTTTGCAGTCAAACAGGGGTTTTTATTTGCCTTTCTAGCAATCCAACGAGCAGTTCTTTCAGAAAGTTTTCTTCATCTTCCAGACCTCACCTTGATCTCCACCTGAAAACACTTTGCTACGTTCTTGTAGCCTCCTTCTGCTTTGTGAGCATCAGTTATTTTATTATTCAGAATGTGAAGGAGTTGCTTAGAGAAGCCCATGGCTGTTGATTTTAGGGACAAGTTTGAGGAGTCAGAGAATTTATACAGCTTTGAAATCTGCATCATCTGACCTTTCCTAATGAAGAATTTGAACAAGTCACAGCTCAATAAGCTAATTAAGATCTGGAACCTTGGTAAAAGTTACCTAAGAACTCAAATGTATTGGGGTGCCCAAACTTTCGCATGGTGTTCCTTTTCTTTTTTCACTCTCCAATTGTACAAAACAAAAATAATACACAAATCTTGCATAAAACGCTGAAAAGAAATGTCGTCTTTACCTTTATGCCTTTTGGTGATCAGTTCATCTTCTGCTCACTTAACTATTCACAGTAACAGACATTTTCAGTAAGAGTGCCCAAACTTTTGCATGCCACTGTATGTTGAAACTGAAAAATCGGGGTTTTTTTCTTTTTTTTTTTTTTTAAATATATGCTCATTTTGAAATTGATGTCAGAAACATGTTTCAAAAAAGTTGGGACAGGGGCATGTTTACTACTGTGTTGCATCACTTCTATTTTTAACAACACTGTCAATGTTTGGGAACTGAGGAGACCAATTGCTGTACGGTAGTTTTGAAAGAGAAATGTTGTCCCAGTCTTGCCTGATATACAATTTCAGTTGCTCAATAGTTCGGGGTCTCCTTTGTCATATTTTGTGCTTCATAATGCACCAAATGTTTTAAAAGAGAGACAGGTTTGGACTGCAGGCAGGCCAGTTTAGCACCTGGACTCTCTTACTATGGAGCCATGCAGTTTTAATATGTGCAGAAAGCTGTTTGGCATTGTCTTGCTGAAGAAGGAAGGCCTTCCCTGAAAAAGATTTTGTCTTGATGGCAGCATATTGCTCTGAAACGTGTAAATATCATTCAGCATTAATGATGCCTTCCCAAACGTACAAGCTACACATGCCATGTGCACTAACGTCCCTTCATACCATCACAGATGCTGGCTTCTGAACTGTGCACTGATAAAAGCCGGATGGTCCCTCTCCTCTTTAGCCTGCAGGATGTGGTGTCCATGATTTCTAAAAAGAATTTCTACTTTTGATTCTTCAGACCTCGGGACAATTTTCCACTTCGCCTCAGTCCATTGTAAAAGAGCTCGGGCCCAGAGAAGGTGGTGATGTTACTGGATGTTGTTTATATCTGGTTTTAACTTGCATTTGTGGATGCAGTAATGAACTGTTTTCACAGACGATGGTTTTCTGAAGTGTCCCTGAGCCCATACAGTGATTTCCACTATAGACACGTGTCGGTTTTTAATGCAGTGTCCCCTGAGGGCCTGAAGATCACAGACATCCAATGTCAGTTTTCAGCCTTGTCTTTTGCAGACAGAGATTTCTCCAGAGTCTCTGAATCTTTTAATGATGTGTACCATGGATGATGTGATCCCCAATTTCTTTGCAATTTTACATTGAGGAACATTATTCTTAAATTGTTGCACTGTTTGCCCATGCAGTCTTTCACAGAGTGGTGAACCCCTCCCCATCTTTACTTCTGAGAGACTCTGCCTCTCTGGGATGCTCTTTTTATACCTAATCATGTTACTGGCCTAATAATAAGTTCACTTTATGTCGCGCCTTTCTCAAACCCAAGGTCACTTTACACTACTACTACTACTACTACTACTAATTTTTTTTTTTAAAAGTCCACCAATGAGGGTCAGGATGTAATTCTAGTGGCGTAGCTGCCCACAGTCCCACCAAAAGGCGCATGAAGGTAAATCCTACACCGCCTGTACAGCCGCTGCGATGCCATCAGGCAACATTGCTTGGAACACCATGCCATGGCTCCACAAAGCGAGCACAGAAGCATTGCCGCACAGAGCACTGGTATGTCCCAAACTGCATGTACAGCCACTGCAATGCCACCAGGCAACATCGCTAAGAACACCACACCAAGCACAGAAGCACCGCCGCACAGAGCACTGGATAACCCTGATGTTTAAAAAAAGCAACAAGCTTGCTGCAGACCTGTTGCCAATTAATTAGTTTTTAACATTACACAACTTTTTTTCAGTCTTTTGTTGCCCTGTCCCAACTTTTCTGAAATGTGTTGCTGACATCAAATTCAAAATGAGCGTATGTTTTTCAAAAAAACAGTAAAATTTCTCAATTTCAGCATTTCATATGTTGTCTTTGTACTATTTTCAATGACATGTAGGGTTTCCATGATTTGGAAATCACTGCATTCTCATCTCATCTCATTATCTCTAGCTGCTTTATCTTGTTCTACAGGGTCGCAGGCAAGCTGGAGCCTATCCCAGCTGACTATGGGCGAAAGGCAGGGTACACCCTGGACAAGTCGCCAGGTCATCACAGGGCTGACACACAGACACAGACAACCATTCACATTCACACCTACGGTCAATTTAGAGTCACCAGTTAACCTAACCTGCATGTCTTTGGACTGTGGGGGAAACCGGAGCACCCGGAGGAAACCCACATGGACACGGGGAGAACATGCAAACTCCACACAGAAAGGCCCTCGCTGGCCACGGGGATCGAACCCGGACCTTCTTGCTGTGAGGCGACAGTGCTAACCACTACACCACCGTGCCGCCCTCACTGCATTCTGTTTTACACAGTGTCCCAACCTTTTTTTGGACTTGGACCTATTTATACATTTGAATAAAATAGGATATTGTCAGGGCGGCACGGTGGTGTAGTGGTTAGCGCTGTCGCCTCACAGCAAGAAGGTCCTGGGTTCGAGCCCCAGGGCCGGCGAGGGCCTTTCTGTGTGGAGTTTGCATGTTCTCCCCGTGTCCGCGTGGGTTTCCTCCGGGTGCTCCGGTTTCCCCCACAGTCCAAAGACATGCAGGTTAGGTTAACTGGTGACTCTAAATTGACCGTAGGTGTGAATGTGAGTGTGAATGGTTGTCTGTGTCTATATGTCAGCCCTGTGATGACCTGGCGACTTGTCCAGGGTGTACCCCGCCTTTCGCCCGTAGTCAGCTGGGATAGGCTCCAGCTTGCCTGCGACCCTGTAGAAGGATAAAGCGGCTAGAGATAATGAGATGAGATGAGATGAGGATATTGTCATAAAGGTGAAGTCTTTGTGGGTTTTTTTTTTCCCAAGCATCTTTCTCTTTTGTTCATTCTTGAGCACTGTTGAATTCTTGATTCTGATTGGTCAGAAGGTGTTGATTTTAATTTGTAGTATAATAGCAGCTCTGATAGTAGAAATATTAATGTGCTCATTATCGTGTTGTTTCTATAGTAGCAAATTCTACATTAAAACTTTATAATATAATGGTTGCCAAATTGCTGTGGTATAAAAAGAATAAAACACTTCAGGACCTGCTGTTAAAAGAAAATGGTCAACTTTAAGGTGGTAACAGGGACTCCATTGTTGATTATCTTATTACCTACATCACACTTTTTTTTTTTAAACACAGTCTACCATTTACACCCATAACGCAGGATGTGATGTTCTTGATTACTAATGTGGCTGTTGGACCTCGGACACGTTTCTGAGTTTCAAATCAGCTATTTGTTCTTAATTTGCCTTTTATTTATCATAATCGATCTTGAAATTCCCGTCCATGGAGAAAACTATTGATCCTGCATGTCTCTGTTTTTCTGTTCCTTTTTAACCACAGAGAGCTAAACACACAAATACAGCCTGTTGCATGGGGCATGTTTACACAAAACAGTGTGTGTTGACAACCCGAGCTCCTGAGGACACACATCAAAGTACACACCCTTTCATCACACCTCCGGGAGGGGAAAAAAAAAACAAAAACCCATCACCACTTGCACGCATGCAACGTTATTAAACAATGACATAACTAGCAAGAGATGGCACTGATCCGATACACAAGATCGGGCTGAATAGCAGCAAAAAATGGTGGATCAGATATCGGAGGAAAAAAAATATGATGCAATCCTGTAACAAATGGAAAAGATTGAGTTTGGGAAAAAAAATATTTATTTTTTTCATTGATTTTTTTTTTAAATATTTCTACTTTTTCCTTTATTAGATTTGCAATAGAGTTGATTTTTTATTTGGATAAAAAAAGCTGCGGGCGGCACAGTGGTGTAGTGGTTAGTGCTATCGCCTCACAGCAAGAAGGTCCGGGTTCGAGCCCCGTGGCCGGCGAGGGCCTTTCTGTGTGGAGTTTGCATGTTCTCCCCGTGTCCGCGTGGGTTTCCTCCGGGTGCTCCGGTTTCCCCCAAAGACATGCAGATTAGGTTAACTGGTGGCTCTAAACTGACCGTAGGTGTGAATGTGAGTGTGAATGGTTGTCTGTGTCTATGTGTCAGCCCTGTGATGACCTGGCGACTTGTCCAGGGTGTACCCCGCCTTTCGCCCGTAGTCAGCTGGGATAGGCTCCAGCTTGCCTGCGACCCTGTAGAGCAGGATAAAGCGGCTAGAGATAATGAGATGAGATATGAGATGAAAAAAAGCTGCTTTTTTTGCAAGTTTAGTTTTTAGCTACGTATTTTTCCCCTTTTTTTTTTAGTTAAAAAAATCATTATAACACTTAGTAGTTTTTAAAGAAAAAAAACATGGTATCTATCAGCTGATACTTAAGGTTAAGTAAGTAAGTGGTGTCATGGCATCTCTAGTAGTATAAAGCTAGATTAAAACTGTTGTTTTGTATTTTTTTGTTGTATTGTATGCAGGATGCCGTTTCTCTTTACTTAGCTGAGCAGTTCTTGATAATATGGATTACTACAGTTGTTGAATAGGGCTATTTTATTATTTGTATATTTATTATTTACTGTTTGATCTCAAAAGCGTTAAGAAGGCAAGAAACTCGTTCATGAATTAACCTTTGATGAGACACACCTGTTAACTGAAAAAGCATTCCAGGTGACTACCTCATGAAGCTGGTTAAGATAATGCCAATAGTGTGCAAAGCGTCATCAAGGGAAACGCTGGATACGCTGAAGAATCTAAAATATGAATATACAGTGATGCTTGAAAGTTTGTGAGCCCTTTATAATTTTCTATATTTCTGCACAAATATGACTTAAAACAACAGATTTTCACACAAGTCCTAAAAGTAGATAAAGAGAACCCAATTAAACAAATGAGACAAAAATATTATACTTGGTCATTTATTTATTGAGGAAAATGATCCAATATTACATATCTGTAAATGGCAAAAGTATATGAACCTTTGCTTTCAGTATCTGGTGTGACCCCCTTGTGCAGCAATAACTGCAGCTAAACATTTCCGGTAACTGTTGATCAGTCCTGCACACCGGCTTGGAGGAATTTTAGCCCTCACATGAACTACTCGCTTCAGGTCCTTCCACAACATTTCAATTAGATTCAGGTTAGAGTCCTGCACTCCCGCGGGAGTCCCGCGGGACCCGCCGCAAAGCAGTGCGGCGCGGGACAAATTTTGAAAGCTCATTGCAGGCGCGGGCGGGACCGGAAGTGCACATATGTGCGCGCGGGCGGGAGTGCACTTATGCGGCGCAGGTGGGAGCGGTGATAAGCTGTAATCCCGCTAATTAAAAACGTGCTTGAAATAAAATTTATAAATTATTAATTTATGTCTATCATATATAATTGGTGCTGGATATTTTATTTGGCATTAATAAAAGCATTTTAAGATGCCTAAATTTGCAGAGAAAGTCAGATTGCCGGATTGAGTGAGAAATAGCATCTTAAACTTGCCATTGATCACTCTAATGACTCGCAGTTCACACTCAGCTAGCAAGACAACCATGAGTGAATTGATTTACTTGTTGTGTTAGTCTACAACTTTAACCAGAGAGACAGGTTACACAGTGACAGTAGGCTTGACTCAATGCTATCCCAGAAATCCTTCCTGTAATATGCAAATTTGGCTGTCTAATCAGAGGCGGCCAAATTTGCATATTACAGGAAGGATTTCTGGGATAGCATTGAGTCAAGCCTACCGTCACTGTGTAACATGTCTCTCTGATTAAAGTTGTAGACTAACGCAAGCAGGAAATCAATTCGTTTCTTTTACTAGCTTTGCTTTGCAATAAAAAAAAACACGCAACAACATTGGTACAAAGCAAGCCCATTCACTTTTTTATGCTGATCAGAGAATTACAATGGTTTCTCATGTGATAAAAATGTGTGATTTGCGATTAAATATTTTAATCGTTTGACAGCACTAATTATTATTATTAGAGATACTACATGCTGAATTCAGAAATAAGATAAACAATAACAAACGTGAGCTGTAGATATTTATGCTCAAATCCACTCAAAGTAGGGGGCGGGGCACCATCACGCTGTGTCAAGACAAGAACTTTCCTGAGAAATAACGCGAACGTCTGCATCATGCGGGATTTGTGGGCGGGAGCGGGACTGAAAATCATAATTTTTTTGTGGGTGCGGACGGGAGTGGGACTGAAAAGCATAATTCTTTGCGGGCGCGGGCGGGAGTAGGACTGCACAATGCGGGCGCGGGCAGGAGCGGGACTGAAAAATCCGACCCGCGCAGACCTCTAATTCAGGTCAGAACTGACTTGGCCATTCCAAAACATTTAACTTTATTCTTCTTTAACCATTCTTTGGTAGATCGACTTGTGTGCTTAGGGTCGTTGTCTTGCTTGACCCACCTTCTCTTGAGATTCAGTTCATGGACAGATGTCCTGACATTTTCCTTTACAACCCTGATTCCAAAAAAGTTGGGACAAAGTACAAATTGTAAATAAAAGCGGAATGCAATGATGTGGAAGTTTCGAAATTCCATATTTTATTCAGAATAGAACATAGATGACATATCAAATGTTTAAACTGAGAAAATGTATCATTTAAAGAGAAAAATTAGGTGATTTTAAATTTCATGACAACAACACATCTCAAAAAAGTTGGGACAAGGCCATGTTTACCACTGTGAGACATCCCCTTTTCTCTTTACAACAGTCTGTAAACGTCTGGGGACTGAGGAGACAAGTTGCTCAAGTTTAGTGATAGGAATGTTAACCCATTCTTGTCTAATGTAGGATTCTAGTTGCTCAACTGTCTTAGGTCTTTTTTGTTGTATCTTCCGTTTTATGATGCGCCAAATGTTTTCTATGGGTGAAAGATCTGGACTGCAGGCTGGCCAGTTCAGTACCCGGACCCTTCTTCTACGCAGCCATGATGCTGTAATTGATGCAGTATGTGGTTTGGCATTGTCATGTTGGAAAATGCAAGGTCTTCCCTGAAAGAGACGTCGTCTGGATGGGCACATATGTTGCTCTTGAACCTGGATATACCTTTCAGCATTGATGGTGTCTTTCCAGATGTATAAGCTGCCCATGCCACACGCACTAATGCAACCCCATACCATCAGAGATGCAGGCTTCTGAACTGAGTGCTGATAATAATAATAATAATAATAATAATAATAATAATACATTTTATTTGGCAGCGCCTTTCACAGCACTCAAGGACACTTTACAGATAAATAGACAATAAAAAAGAAAACAATGAAATTACAGCAAATATGCAGATTTAAACAGATGAGTTTTGAGTCTTGATTTAAACTGGGATAAAGAAACAATGTTACAGATGTCTGGTGGAAGAGAGTTCCAGAGTTGGGGAGCAGAGTGACTGAAAGCTCTGCTCCCCATGGTGCTGAGGCGGGCAGATGGCATAGAGAGGTGAAGGGAGGAGGAAGACTGGAGGGAACGAGAGGGGGTGGTAATGCGGAGGAGATCAACGAGATAAGGGGGGGGGCGAGGTTGTGGATAGCTTTGAATGTATAAAGAAGGATTTTGAACGTGATATGAAATTTGACTGGGAGCCAGTGGAGCTGCTGGAGGACGGGGGTGATGTGGTGAAAGGAGGGGGTTCGGGTGATGATACGGGCTGCAGAGTTTTGGACCAGTTGAAGCTTATGGAGGGATTTGTGGGGGACACCGAAAAGGAGTGAATTACAGTAATCAATACGCGAGGTGACAAGGGTGTGAACTAGAATGGCAGTGGTGTGAGGAGTGAGAGAGGGGCGGAGACGATTAATGTTGCGTAGATGGAAATATGCAGACCGAGTGATGTTATTGATGTGGGAGTGGAAAGAAAGTGAGCTATCGAGGATGACACCCAGACTCTTAACCTGTGGGGAGGGGGACACTGTGGAGCTGTCTATGGTGAGGGGAAAAACTGTCAACTTTGGATAGGGAGGATTTGGTGCCGTTAATAAGAAATTCAGTTTTATCACTGTTTAATTTGAGGAAGTTTGCAGTGAACCAGGATTTGATTTCAGAAAGGCAGTGGGTAAGGGAAGAGGGAGGGAGAGTGGAGTTCGGTTTACTGGAAAGATAGAGCTGGGTGTCATCCGCGAAGCAGTGAAAGTGGATACCATATTTACGGAAAATATTGCCGAGGGGGAGGAGGTATATGATGAAGAGGAGGGGCCCCAGGACGGAGCCCTGAGGCGCACCTGAAGTAACGGGGGAGGACTGTGAAGTAAAGGACTTGAGCTGAATGAACTGAGTGCAGCCAGTGAGGTAAGAGTGGAACCAGAGAAGGGGAGTATAATAGTTGATAACAACTTGGGTCGTCCTTCTCCTCTTTTGTCTGAATGACACGGCATCCCTGATTTCCATAAAGAACTTCAAATTTTGATTCGTCTGACCACAGAACAGTTTTCCACTTTGCTACAGTCCATTTTAAATGAGCCTTGACCCAGAGAAGACGTCTGCGCTTCTGGATCATGTTTAGATATGGCTTCTTCTTTGAACTATAGAGTTTTAGCTGGCAACAGCGGATGGCACGGTGAATTGTGTTCACAGATAATGTTCTCTGGAAATATTCCTGAGCCCATTTTGTGATTTCCAATACAGAAGCATGCCTGTATGTGATGCAGTGCTGTCTAAGGGCCCGAAGATCACGGGCACCCAGTATGGTTTTCCGGCCTTGACCCTTACGCACAGAGATTCTTCCAGATTCTCTGAATCTTTTTATGCACTGTAGATGATGATATGTTCAAACTCTTTGCAATTTTACACTGTCAAACTCCTTTCTGATATTGCTCCACTATTTGTCGGTGCAGAATTAGGGGGATTGGTGATCCTCTTCCCATCTTTACTTCTGAGAGCTGCTGCCACTCCAAGATGCTCTTTTTATACCCAGTCATGTTAATGACCTGTTGCCCATTGACCTAATGAGTTGCAATTTGGTCCTCCAGCTGTTTCATTTTTGTACCTTTAACTTTTCCCAGCCTCTTATTGCCCCTGTCCCAACTTTTTTGAGATGTGTTGCTGTCATGAAATTTCAAATGAGCCAATATTTGGCATGAAATTTCAAAATGTCTCACTTTCGACATTTGATATGTTGTCTATGTTCTATTGTGAATACAATATCAGTTTTTGAGATTTGTAAATTATTGCATTCCATTTTTATTTACAATTTGTACTTTGTCCCAACTTTTTTGGAATCGGGGTTGTAGAATTCGCTGGTATAATTCAGAATTCATTGTTCCATCAATGATGGCAAGCCGTCCTGACCCAGGTGCAGCAAAACAGGCCCGAACCATGATACTACCACCACCATGTTTCACAGATGGGATAAGGTTCTTATGCTGGAATGCAGAGTTTTCCTTTCTCCAAACATAACACTTCTCCTTTAAACCAAAAAGTTCTATTTTGGTCTCACCTGTTCACAAAACATTTTTCCAATAGCTTTCTGGCTTGTCCATGTGATCTTTAATAAACTGCAGACGAGCAGCAATGTTCTTTTTGGAGAGCAGTGGCTTTCTCCTTGCAACTCTGCCATGCACACCATTGTTGTTCAGTGTTCTCCTGATGGTGGACTCATGAACATTAACATTAGCCAATGTGAGAGAGGCCTTCAGTTGCTTAGAAGTTACCCTGGGGTCCTTTGTGACCTCGCCGACTATTACACGCCTTGCTCTTGGAGTGATCTTTGTTGGTCGACCGCTCCGGGGGGGACAACGGTCTTGAATTTCCTCCATTTGTACACAATCTGTCTGACTGTGGATTGGTGGAGTCCAAACTCTTTAGAGATGGTTTTGTAACCTTTTCCAGCCTGATGAGCATCAACAACACTTTTTCTGAGGTCCTCAGAAATCTCCTTTGTCATGAACATGATACACTTCCACAAACATGTTTTGTGAAGATCAGACTTTGATAGATCCCTGTTCTTTAAATAAAACAGGGTGCCCACTCACACCTGATTGTCATCCCATTGATTGAAAACACCTGACTCTAATTTCACCTTCAAATTAACTGCTAATCCTAGAGGTTCACATACTTTTGCCATTCACAGATATGTAATATTGGATCATTTTCCTCAATAAATAAATGACCAAGTATAACATTTTTGTCTCATTTGTTTAACTGGGTTCTCTTTATCTACTTTTAGGACTTGTGTGAAAATCTGATGATGTTTTATGCAGAAATATAGAAAATTCTAAAGGTTTCACAAACTTTCAAGGACCACCATATGCATTTTTTTATATCACATAATTCCATATATGTTCTGTATCTTGTGTCATAGTTTTGAAACCTTTAGTATTGTTCTACAATGAAGAAAATAGTCAAAATACAGAAAAAAAAACCTGTGAATGTGTCCAAACTTTTGACTGGTGCTGTATATTCCATATATGATGTGGTTATGCTAGGTGAAAATGTAAACTTGAATTTGAACTTGAAACTTTTTTTGCTGTACAAACCAGAAATCTGATTAAAAACAGCAAACTCATGATTTGGTTCACAGCTCTGTGTATGCCTGTGATCCATTCTGTGATCATGTTAGATCATGATCAGTCATTTACTGGGTTATCCAAGTTTATCGGCATGCCTATCTGCAGGTTCTATCTCACTCAAGACTTTTGCAAACTGGAATGTACTGTTTGCTGGTGATGACAGATTAGAAAGTGATGTTAGGCCCTATACTATGTTAGCTATTTGGATGGTGGTTAGCTTGTCTGTGCTTATCTTGTCTGTGTAAAGAACTTCTTTGATGACTGAGGTGTTTCCAATCACTACCTCTGCAGAGGTGTTCACCTGTGGAATTTGCAGGCTGTAAAGCCTTGCCTCCTACTGCATTCCTCATTGGCAGAGAATAAAAGTTCTTCTCTGGAACTGATTTATAGCAGATCTTTTCCTCATGTCACGTTTTAACAGCTTACAGTATTAATCATGACTATTTGACAATGTTGATTTATTAATGATTAATCAGAAAGAGGTGATAAGAATTACTTAAACCAACTTCATTGTGTTTGGGCTACAGTTATAAAATCCTAGCTGACCGGTGGCTGAGATGACATTCCTGAGCCTCACCTGCTCCTTATCTCACTGAGCTGCTTCTCCTTATAAAGTCCTCCTCCCTTCCTTCTTCCTGAAGAAACCTTTCCCCTACCCATGCCTATATCTCAGATGCAGACTATGCACTGTAGTATTCTTCAAATATTCATTATGGACCTTCAAACATGTTGTAAGGCTCACAACTTTTGTTGTGGGTGGCACGGTGGTGTAGTGGTTAGCATTGTCACCTCACAGCAAGAAGGTTCTGGGTTCGAGTCCAGCGGCTGGCAGGGGCTTTTCTGTGTGGAGTTTGCATGTTCTCCCTGTGTCAACGTGGGTTTCCTCCGGGTGCTCTGGTTTCCCCCACAGTTCAAAGATATGCAGTTGGGTTAATGTAGGGTGGCCTTTGGCTGAAGTGCCCTTAAGCAAGGTACTTAACCCCTGACTGCTGCCCGGGTGCTGTAGTATGGCTGCCCACTGCTCTGTGTGTGTGTGTGTGTTTTCACTGCTTCAGATAGGTTAAATGCTGAGTATGAATCTCACTGTGCTTGAAATGTGCATGCGACACACAAAGGTTTCTTCTTTAGAGTTGTACACTTACAGGTCTCCACAGTCTCTAGATTTTACACACAATGTAGGGACAGTCATGGCCTAAAGGTTAGTGAAGCAGCCTTGGACCCAAAGGTTGCTGGTTTGATTCCCTGGACTGGCAGGAAAATCCATGGCTGAAGTGCCCTTGAGCAAGGCTCCTAATCCCCAGTTACTCCCCAGGCCCTGTGTGCATGTGCGTGCATGCGTGCATTCTTGTTGTACGTCACTCTGGATAAGAGTGTCTGCTAAATGCCTTTAATGTAATATAATACTGCGAAAAGAAAAAAATATCTCCGGAGAATGGTAGTTCTGCAAGCAGAAATGCCTATTTGACAAATAACCACTCTTTACAGCCGTGGTGAGCAGAAAAGCATCTCAGACCATGCAATATGTCAAACCTTGAGGCGGATGAGCTACAAAAGCAGCAGGCCACATTAGGGTCTGCTCCTGTCCTCCAAGACCAGGAAGCTGAGGTTTCACATAAACTGGACAGTTTGAAGAATGGAAAAACATTATCCGGTTTAACCTGTCTTGAAAATGTATTAACATCGCCAATGGTCTCAAAGGCTTATTACTGTACAAAAATGAAAAAATCCCAACATGATGTGTCAACTAATATAAATATGCAAACTTGAGCAATGAAATGTGTCACTGAACTTTGCCAGAACAAGCACCAAATTCAAAATCTAAAACACTGGCCTTTTGGGTCTGTGGTGGAGCTGCATTCTTGCTTGGTGTGATAGCCATTTTGAAAATGACACCATCTGACTTGTGCCAAATGTTTCTGACAGATTGGAGAATGCAATATAAAGAGACTGTAGATTGGATTAAAAAAATACACACATCAGTAGTGACCGGAGGAGTTTTTCTTTTCTCTATGCTGCATTTTAGATAGCAAGCTAGAGTTCATGGTCTAGCTCATGGTGTCAGAGATGTCTGGAGCCATGTCTGATGCAGTTAGATGTGAGCCTACATGAAGTTTTGCTCTTTCTCTTGATACTCGGTAACTGTCGCAGTCACACTGATATGCACAGTTTGCAAACGATATCAGTCACAAACACTTGGATTGCATCACACTGAATACAATACAATATTAAATAGTTTGTCAGTAGATCACTGGTGTCATTATGAGGGCAGCACAGTGGTGTAGTGGTTAGCGCTGTTGCCTCACAGCAAGAAGGTTCTGGGTTTGAGCCCAGTGGCCAATGGGGGTCTTTGTGTGGGGTTTGCATGTTCTCCCTGTGTCTGCATGGGTTTTCCTCAACAGTTCAAAAGACATGTGGTTAGGTTAACATGGGGTGGCCTTGGGCTGAAGTGCCCCTGAGCAAGGCATCTAACCCCCAACTGCTTGGGTGCTGTAGTATAGCTGCCCACTGCTCTGGGTATGTGTGTTCATTGCTCACTTGTATGTGTGTGCATGCTTGTGTTCACTCCTTCAGATGGGTTAAATGCAGAGGATGAATTTCACTGTGCTTGAGTGTGCATGTGACAAATAAAGGATCCTTCTTCTTCTTGATGCACATTATGCCATTTGGGACACAGCCTTGAATTCTCTCTGAATGTGTATTGACTTGGCACTGGTAGCCATGAGATTAATTTGTGCAATAGATAAGATAGAAACACAACCCATGTTATGCGATATTCTTTTGCAACTAGCTTGCAGTGGTATTTTTCTACTTATAGGGTGAAAATCCTGAATCTTAGATCCAGCAGCTTTAACTTTTTTAACTTTTATTTAACAACTCTGTAGTGACAGAACCAAGCCTTTTAGCTTGCTAGCTTGACATGTCAGTCAGCATGACCTTCCAACACCTTTAAGGCATCAATCCCTCAGCTCTGTGGATAGAAACTGATCCAGAAACAGGTCTTGCATGGCCCTTTACTGCTGTGCTGTGTTCACTGGGGGCGGTTTAGCTAAATGCCTCTTTAAACACTAAAGATACATCCCACTCTGACCTCCCTCTCTGCTCCAGCCCTTTGAAGCCCACGCACCTGGCCCCAATTCCTAAGTCCCATTTTTGGACAGAATGGGCTTGCATTTTTCAGGCTATAATTAAAGAAAGTGAAAACCAGGGCATCATGGTGGTAAAAAGGATGGCCGTCCTTACCCTCTGGCAGAGGCTTCAGTGAAGAAAAGAAGGTTGTACCTGCAACCACACAATATAGTTGGGCTACAGATCAATTGTTTTTGATGTGGTTTGAAAACTGGACAACTTATCTGCTTCTCTCACTCCCCTTCTATTCTCCTGCATCTCCACCACTGCAATTCAGAGCCCTATCCACATGCTTCCCCAACTGTAATTATGAGGTTGGCTCTGCAGGTCCAGGGTTTTCTGGACGTGTTTTTACCACTGCTCGAGCAGATGCACCTGTCTGTTTAGGATCTGCCTCTTCTCCTCGCTCAGGTAAGTCAGGTGAGCAGAGCCGTTAATCCCGTGACCCCTGTCAGCCCAAACACCTGTCGACCAGGTGCCACTTCATCACCTTGCTGTACACTGCTTCCTGTCCCAACCGGCTCAATTTTGTTCAGTGGATAAGGAAGGCGGTAAATAATGAGATACTGAGGAGAAAGTTCAGCTCTCCTCATCTTCAGCTCAACCCACACCTTTCTCACATTGCCTGGCCTTTTGTTAACAGCAGCTGCTAAGGTGTGTTTTCAGTTGTGCATACTGATAAGGTGTTCTGTAGTTTTCTTTTCAATGAAGACAACAGGACTTTCTAAAGCATTACCTAGGGACCTTCCAAGAACTCAAAAATGTTCACAGTTGAGATCCCAACTAACTGTCGGAAATGCATGGTTTAATCCAGGTTTTATCGAATTGATCATCCAAATGGTTTCCAAAATCTCAAAATCTACTCCAAGGCAAAGTTTTTCATTTGAAGTTTTATATTTCAGTGTATCTATAATAGTTTTAATAGTTCAAGGCAAGTTGTGTTTCTCATTTTCTTTCTCCCTCTTGCAAACACCACACACACATTCATTCCCTCCCCAGCTTAATCTCTCTCTTTCTTCAGAATTGTCCCTCTAGTTCTTCCCTCAGGTTTCCTGCACTCTCTGTGAATGGCCACTCTTTTGCAAGGGGAGTTTCGAAGCGCCGTACTCTGGCCGAGTGAATGCACTGAAAGGATCTTTAACAAACATCCCCTGTGTGCCTGGCCCTCCAAACCCTCCAGTAATAAATTAACTTGTGGCCAAAGTGCGGTGAACATTCTGCTGTGGCGGAAGCAATCTGCTGCTATCTCGCCCTACCTCTCCCAGATTAATGAAACAGAATGCTGGGCCAATTTGCATACAGGTGAGCCAAAGAAAGACCCCAAAAGAAGCAGGCCTTTAGAAAGGAAAGGAACTGGTGTGATGAGCTTTGAATGGGCAAAAGAGGGATAATTTCAAGCTGAAGTAAAGGAAAGAGAGTTAGGGAGGTGAAGTGAATATCTCTCTTCTTCGTCCACCAAAGCTTGGGGTCAGTGCTGGCATTCCATGAGCTGCCCAGCAGCTGTCCACATTGCTCCATCATTAGCAGCAAAAGGAGCCATTAGTCTATGTCAGCACTGCTTTGAGTTCGTCTCCCAGAATGCATGGTGGATCTGTGATTGAGACTGCCGCTAGATGTCAGTATGGCCCATCCCACAAGCAACCAGCACAAGAGTCTCTAACTCAGCAGCAGTCTTTTCATGCTTTCTGTTTCAGAAGACCTTGCTGCTAAAGCAATTTTTTTAATTGAAGAAGGTTGTCCAAAGACTTGGAAACACTAATTCAATTGTCTCACAGAAACGTTTCCAAAATTTTCAAATCCATTGTAATGCAAGAATCATTTGGGGTAACTGAAATTCTAGACCTGCTTTTGCTTTTGTTTGGTTGTTGTTATTTTCCATTGAACAAGCAGCTGTTTAGTCATATAGTTGTTGGGTTTTTTTCCATTGAAGAAGCCGCTTAGTCATACCTTTCTGGCATTACAAGTTGCCTCAATTGATAAAGATGGAAAACCTAATTATCTTGCTTGGAGTAATCATGATAATGCTGACCTTTTGCTCGCAAGGCCAGATCTATCTCCTGATCAGAATAAGCTTATCTTCATCCCTGCAGAGAGTGCATGTAGATCATACTGAGGGATTGGATTAAATCTTCACACCTTCACACCAAGGAACCAAGTGATAAAGACCAGGTACCCTCATCATTTTTTTTTTTTTTTGTGTGTGTGTGTGTGTGTGTGTGTGTGTGTGTTAGTCTGTGTGTGAATGTAAGGGTGGGAGGTAGGGAGTTGCATGCTTGTATGTGAGGGACTGGTAGATATGAGGGGGCAGATGTGTGTTCCTGTGGCAAACGTGAGAAGTGTCACTGATACGGAATATTAAGTTTCCTCGTAATCACCCTTGAAGGAAGTATTGCAAGTTTCCCACAGAGACCGGACAATGAGCCCAGTCTTGAGCGGTGAAATGCAGCTACCTGCTCTCTCTCTCTTTGCCCAGCCGATCCCGGCTCTCAGAGCGTGTGGAATGCATATATCGGCTCAGATTCAGCAGGCACTCAACTGCTCTTGCTGTCACATGAGGTGCATGAAACCTTTGAGCCAAATTTTCGTCGTGGGTGTAAATCTGTGCCAGCCAACGGTAGGGTGGGGGAGCAGATTCCTTGCTATAAAAGTTAATATCTTTTTGACAAACATCCCAGTCATTGTGTTTTCTCAAACGGAACAAAGGATTAGGTGTGATAACAGATCAATTATCTGGCGTTCCATTCCACAGCCAGTGTGCAAATACAATGTGGGTAAATGGGCCATTTGAACTGCAATTTGTAGCCCTTTTTGTGGTCTGGCGTAATGATTGTGTGCCCAATTTTAGCAAGGTGTCCTATGTGTTAGCTGGTCTGAAGTTACTGGTGTTTGTTGATATGTTGGAATACCCCTTAGAGCCCATTCTGTTAAGAAAAAGGATTATTCCTTGTTAAGTCCATGTCTGCACAGTTCAAGGCCAGTCTAAGCTCATTATAGTGGCTTCAGGGGCATTGAACTGACTGATGATCAAGCATAGGAACCCTGAAGGGTCAAGGTGTATCATCTTTATGCTGCATGAAGGTTTACGATGAGCGTGAAGCACTGGAGCATGACCAGACCTTCTACTGTATCCAAGAGACAGCATTTATTGAAGAACTTGGGTCAAGACACTCCAGAATGAGACCCATAGACATAGTGGTGCACTGGATAATATGAAACTTGACTTTTTTTTTTTTTTAAATCTTGTTTGAACTTCAAATCAAGGTAGAAATCATATCAGGATATGTGTGCTTGTCAAGGAAGACCCCAATTTTTCTCAGTCCACAATTACTGGCACCTTGGAGAAAATTACCAAAAGAGCTTCTTCCTGTTCAACTCTGTGGACCCTATTGATACACATCATATTAATTGGAGTATAGTTTTACACTAGATGCCCTTCCTGCTGCAACCCTCCCATTTCTGGTCTTGGGAAACAACCATTCATACACACACACACACACACACACACACACACACACACACACACACACACACACACACACACACACCTATGGGCAGGCAATTTAGAGTAGCCAATTAGCCTCAATGCATGTCTTTGGACTGTGGGGGAAACCAGAGCACCCAGAGGAAACCCACGCAGACTCCACACTGTAAGGCCCTCTTCGGCCACTTGGCTCGAACCCAGAACCTTCTTGCTGTGAGGCAACAATGTTAACCACTACACCACCGTGGTGCCCAGAACATCTTAAGATACTTTTATGTTATAAAGTTTGTGCATGTGAGCTGTCCTCTTAATTCAGATGAAAGGTTTTCAATTAAGTTCAGATCCCAAGAGCTGAACTAAGATGACAATGTTCCAGCAACCATTTCTGTGTTGATAGAAATGTACAGTATATTTAAGGTCATTGTTTTGTTGATGGATCTATCTACAGCCAAGTACGCTCATGCATCTAACTCCTGGCACATTCTTAACTGTTTCCAACTTTTGATTCTTCTTCTTTGAATGAAGGCCCTTTTTGTGCTGATATTTTATGATTATGGATTTTTATATCCATCTGCTGACTTGTGCAAGTCAACAATCCACCTCATTTGTGTTGAAAGCTCTGGTTTTCATCATGGTGATGAATGACATTTATTCTATAGCCTTGTAGGTGGTTAAAGGCAACATGACTATCAGGAGACTGAGAGAAGTTTGGGGAAGAGGGGAGAAGAAATACTGTAATAACGACAATTTAATTCAGTACACTCACTCACTTTCAGTAACAGCTTTATCCATGCCAGGGTTGTGGTGGATCTGGGAACACTGGGCGCGAGGCAGGAATGCACCCTAGATAGAACAGGAGTCTGTTTCAGGGCACCATACACACATATTCACATAGTCATTACATAATACCTATGGGAAATTTTAGTTGTAAATAGTCATAGGTGACTGAAAGAGCGTTCAAAGTGTCACTATATATCTTTCTTCAAATTGATATGAATTTAATTTCGCCAAAGTTTATTCATCGGGTCACATTCTTCTACTTGGCGGAAAAAACACAAAACATTGTGACTATCTTAGTTTAATGAGAATAAGGACAGGGTATACACTCCGAAAATGCAAATTAGTGATGGAAAATCACTGGCAACTGTTTAGTTTAACATATCATTAAGCCTGTGTTAGTATTTTATAACTAACATTATTGTATTCTACAGACAATGAGAGCATATGAATATTAGGAGCTCCTCTGACAGACTGGAGCTGGACCTTTGAATTTACACAAGCTGAAAACTAATGCAGTTCTTTGTCAGCTTCTTTATATTTCCCACGTACTGGCTAGCAATCAGACTCAGAAATTAATTAACATCTAAGCGTTAATAGTAAAAGAGAACATTTTACCAGCTCAGTCAGGTTCTTCTCTCATACTAGTTGTTCTTGCTGCTCTGTTTTTCTCCCCCTGGAACTGCTTAATAAATACAATGCAAATTATTTTTAATGGGACTTAATATACTTGGCCAGTTGTTATTATACCTGGGCATCCTGCCCAAGTCTCACCCATGTGTGGGAACCACTGCTCTCACTTTGAAATTATGCAACCAAACAAGACGTTTAATACAAATTAACTTTATAGCTGTTCTTTCATTCAGAACAATTAAAATATATGATCCAAAAAATGCATGCAAAGACTTTAACAGTGAAACAAGAAGACGTTTTTGAGAATGTAATGCATGTGTGGTATTTTAATCCCTTCTCACTGGGAGAACTTTTTTCAGGTCTTGCTTTCACTTGTGTGTGTTTCTTTAAGTTCTTACTATTGGTATTGGTCTCCCTAAAAAATGATCTTTTGTGACTTTTTACCCCCTTTCCCAGGTCTGTGAAAGTTCACTATAGCAGTTTTCCCAATTCTCGTGAACTCTTCATTGACTGCTTATACTAAACTAAAATTTCAAACCTGTTTGAGCTAAAAAAAAAAACGCTTCAAATGTTGGCTGTTTACATAGTTAGACATAGTAAATTGTACAATAACAATCAATTATATACATTAACTATAGCAAGTCAATCAGGATTCAAATAATTTAGCTTACTATTAAGTGCTTATATGACATAATTTACTGGCTATTAATGATTGCTGTAGCCATAGCCTAATAGCTAGAGAAGCAGCTTTGGGACCAAAAGGTTGCTGGTTTGATTCCCTGAACCAGAAGGAATGGCTAAAGTGATCTTGAGCAAGGCACCTAACCCCCAACTGTTCCCCAGACTGCCCTGGGTATGTAGTATGTCGCTCTGGATAAGATTATCTGCTAAATGCCATTAATGTAATATAATATTTGGACTGTATTAGAGCATCCATCCATCCATCCATTATCTGTAGCCACTTATCCTGTTCTACAGGGTTGCAGGCAAGCTGGGGCCTATTCCAGCTGACTATGGGCGAGAGGCGGGGTACACCCTGGACAAGTCGCCAGGTTATCACAGAGCCGACACATAGACACAAACAACCATTCACACCTACGGTCAATTTAGAGACACCAATTAGCCTAACCTGCATGCCTTTGGACTGTGGGGGGAAACTGGAGTACCTGGAGGAAACCCACGTGGAAAGCATGCAAACTTCACACAGAAAGGTCCTCGTCAGCCACTGGGCTCGAACCCAGGACTTTCTTGCTGTGAGGCAACAGTGCTAACCACTACATCACCGTGCCACCCCTGTGTTAGAACAGTTTATTTTTTTCTATTTTTCACCTAGAAGCCATGGGGGATGCAAATCTTTGCACCACAACCTCACCTATTTTCCATATGGGCATGACTACACTGATGACAGTGGTGACTATGGGCACTAGGTATATTGTGAGATAATCATAGTTGCTTAAATAATCAGATTTTTGTATTATTTTGTATCGGAGGGTCGTGGTGTATATTTTGCATGTCTTTTATTACTTAGCCTATTAATGAGGCTAATTCATAGTTTAAAAGAACAGTCCACCGTACTTCCATAATGAAATATGCTCTTATCTGAATTGAGACAAGCTGCTCCGTACCTCTCCGAGCTTTGCGCGACCTCCCAGTCAGTCAGACGCAGTCAGACGTGCTGTCACTCCTGTTAGCAATGTAGCTAGGCTCAGCATGGCCAATGGTATTTTTGGGGCTGTAGTTAGATGCGACCAAACTCTTCCACGTTTTTCCTGTTTACATAGGTTTATATGACCAGTGATATGAAAAAAGTTCAGTTACACAAATTGAAACGTAGCGATTTTCTATGCTATGGAAAGTCCGCACTATAATGACAGGCGTACTAACACCTTCTGCGCGCTTCGGCAGCGCATTGATATCTGAGCTCTATATCAATGCGCTGCCGAAGCGCGCAGAAGGTGTTAGTACGCCTGTCATTATAGTGCGGACTTTCCATAGCATAGAAAATCGCTACGTTTCAATTTGTGTAACTGAACTTTTTTTATATCACTGGTCATATAAACCTATGTAAACAGGAAAAACGTGGAAGAGTTTGGTCGCATCTAACTACAGCCCCAAAAAATACCATTGGCCATGCTGAGCCTAGCTACATTGCTAACAGGAGTGACAGCGCGTCTGACTGCGTCTGACTGACTGGGAGGTCGCGCAAAGCTCGGAGAGGTACGGAGCAGCTCGTCTCAATTCAGATAAGAGCATATTTCATTATGGAAGTATGGTGGACTGTTCCTTTAAGCCTAGGTCACAACCGGACGTACGATTTTTTGGCCGTGCGATTTTTGCCGTTTCCCAAATCGCTGCGGTTTTTTTTGTTCGTGGAGAAAGACGCACGTTGGCCGTAAGTTTGTCTTGCAACCTGAAAAAAAAATGTAAGCGCCCGTAGAGTTTGTTTGACATGACAAAGAACCTCTGCGGCCAGTCTACGGCTCGAAAATCAGCACGTCACACGCGCGCCCTCTGTGCGTTTCTTGCGTTTTTTGCACGTAGACCGGCCGTAGGAGCACGTACGGCCGGTTGTGACCTAGGCTTTAGTCAGCCTGAGACTTGTTGATTCTTTATTTTAAAAATAGTAATAATAATAGATATATTAAAAAGTTTAATTTTTATATTTTAAATCAATAATTTAATGAATATTTTTCATAACCCAACCAACTGACGTCGTTATGGAGCTTTCTGTCTTGTTCTAAAGATAAACTCTTCAAAATCTACAATTGACTTTAAAGTCTAGCATTATGAACTATGACTTCACGCTTCTTTAGACTTCTAACTTAGTGAAGCTAATTTGATAGGCTTGCATTTTGAAATAATGGCAGCTTGGGAAATAAGTGGAAAGTTGTAGATCAGCATATTCGTGGCCATTGTTTTGTCCTTACATTGATTCAATGATCCTTTATCACTGGTTACAGCTATTTATTCCCATCTTCATCATCCTGTCATTTGTTTGTGCTGTTTGTCATTGATCGGGCACAGTAAGCATAGCTGTGCTCGATGCCAATCTGTCCTCCATGAACTCTGACCCAATTCGGCCTCCCAAAAACTTCCCGTGTGCAAAGGCCACGGCGTTCCTGTATTGTACGCAGGGCGTGCTCTCATTGGAGCGGAGATGGTTCGAGGATATGCAGATCGGGATAATGCCTTTGATAAAGGATGTGAGAAAGAGGAAAAAATGATGCTAATGAAACAAATGGGCAAAGCAAATAGAGAGAAGAAAGAGAAATAATCTCATAGAAAGTGGGAGCCCCTCGCTGAGTTTGCAGGGGGAGAGTAGGGGCTGCTGTGTTTCCCGCTCACTCGCTCCATTAGCATGACTAGCCCACTCCACTCCACCCCACCTCCTTCCCCCTCTCTTCATGCATACCTCACACAGTTGCCATCGTTAGCAGCGAGTGCGGCCTGTCAGGCGCTGCAGTGTTGGGCTGGGCTGTGCCGATCCAGGCTGGCCCCCTTTGTGCAGAGTATGGATGGAAGAGGTGTGTGTGTGGGTAGAGGGGGGGGAGTGGGCAATGCCGGCAGGGCCTTGCAGCTGTCGCGAGGGTCGAGGCTCGGACGCCTGTGATCAGCCAGCCGTGAAATCTGCCCTGAACAGCT